>NW_022045533.1:0-26327 GCF_003957555.1 Calypte anna | reverse complement strand
AGTCCGGAGTGGTTCCTGGGAGGGAGGTTCTGGAGGGTCCCACGGCATTCCGTGGTGTCCTGTGGGGTCCCGTGGGGTTTCAGGAGGCCCCGGGGGGTCCCGGGAGGTCCTGCAGGGTCCCGGGGAGCCCCAGGGGCTTCCAGGGGGTCCCGGGGGGTCCCGGGAGTGCGGGAGCTGCGGGGGGGATGCGCAACCCCGGGGAATTGGGGGGGAAATGGAGCGGTTCTGGTTCCGGGATGACCCAAACGTTCCGAAGCCGTGGGGTCCTCCCGCAGGGGGATGGTTCCAGCCAGAGCTTTGTCCCCTCCCCCTGCTCAGGGACCTGGGGGACAAATCCCTTTCCTTCCCCCCCCCAACTTCCCACAGGGATTTGTCCTCCTCTCCATGTCCTTGTCCTCATCCTCAGGGAGGATTTGGGAGGGGGGGAAGAGGCAGCAGAGTGAGGGGTGGGTGAGATAGGGAAAAAAAAAAAAAAAAAGAAAAAAAGAAAAAAAAGAAAAAAAAGAAAAAAAAGACATTTTTCAGAACTTTAGCATTCAATTTATTGTGTGACATCCGGCTGCAAGCAGCAAAATAAACCAGGTCCTTTGTTAGCTCTGCACTCCCCTGAAAAAAGAAGAAAAGAAAAAGGAAAAAAGAAAGAAAAAAAAAGAAAAAAAAGGAAGAAAAAAGAAAAAAAAGGAAAAAAAGAAAAAAAGGGAAAAAAAAGAAAAAAAGAAGAAAGAAAGAAGAAAAAAAGAAAGAAAAAAAAAAGAAAAAAAAGAAGAAAAAAGGAAAAAAGAAAAAAGGAAAAAAAGGGAAAAAAAGAAAAAAAAAGAGAAGAAAAAAAGAAGAAAAAAAAAAGAAAAAAAAGAAGAAAAAAGGAAAAAGAAAAAAGGAAAAAAGGGAAAAAAAGGAAAAAAAAAGAAGAAAAAAAAGAAAGAAAAAAAAAAAAGAAAAAAAGAAGAAAAAGGAAAAAAGAAAAAAAAGGAAAAAAGAAGGAAAAAAAGGAAAAAAAAGGAAAAAAAAAAAAAAAGAGACAAGCCATACAGAGAAATAGATAATTTCCATCTGCTTTTTTTTTATATGCCCCATAAAATGCTTTGTTGCAGGCCCATAAAATCTCTGTGGCCTGGATAAATATATTTAAAGACATCATTTTCCAAATGATTTGCTGGAATTCCATGGCAAAGCTCCACGGCAGCATCTTAGGGGCTGGCAGGGATGGGTTGGAGCCTTCAGCTTCTCCTTTTTTCCACTTTTTTTTTCCCCCCATTTTTTTCCCCACTTTTTTTGTCCCTTCTGAGCACAGAAAGGTTGGGGAGATCTCACCCCCCCCCCCTTTATCCTGAGCATCCCTCTCTCCTCCTCCTATCCTAGGATCCTGGATGCTTCGGAGGGCACCAGGAGGGATGTTTGGAATTCCAGGATCTCTGCAGCAAAGCAGAGAAACCCCAAAAGAGGACCCCAAAAAGCCATAATACTGAGGAGATTCCCAGGGGGAATGACAAGATGCCAATAAGCAAGAGAAAAAAAATCTCTTTTTTGAGAAAAAAATCTTCTTTTATTTTGAGGCAAATGGGGAAAATATTGCAGGGAGAAGGAGAAGGAGAAGGAGAAGGAGAAGGAGAAGGAGAAGGAGAAGGAGAAGGAGAAGGAGAAGGAGAAGGAGAAGGAGAAGGAGAAGGAGAAGGAGAAGGAGAAGGAGAAGGAGAAGGAGAAGGAGAAGGAGAAGGAGAAGGAGAAGGAGAAGGAGAAGGGAGTTTGTTCCCCTGCACCTTCCAGACCGATTCCTCCCCAACCTCCTGGGAAATCCTGGAGCCTTTGTCCTGAGCTGGGAGATTCCCAAATGCCCCTGGAAATCTGAGCTTTTTAGGGAAGGATTTCAGCTCTTTGGGTGTTGATTTCCCAGCTGGAATTACAGGTTGCAGCCTCTTGGCACCAGTGCAAGGCTTGGGGCACGAGCAATGGAGAAGATCTGTGCCTATATATTATTATTATTATTATTTATTATTATTATTATTATTATTATTATTATTATTATTACTAAGATGTTATATTTATATTTATATTTATTTATAATAATATATTTGGGCTGCATCCAGTTGGCAGCAGGTCACTAGTGGTGTCCCTCAGGGATCAGTGTTGGGCCCAGTGCTGTTCAATATCTTTAGTGAGGATTTAGGTGAGGGGATTGAGTCCATCATCAGCAAATTCACAGGTGACACCAAGCTGGGGGGAGTGTGGATCAGCTGGAAGGCAGGAGGGCTCTGCAGAGGGACCCGGACAGACTGGAGAGTTGGGATGATCCCAAGGGGATGAGGTTTAACATTCCAAGTGCTGGGTCCTGCACTTTGGCCACAACAACCCCATGGGGAGCTCCAGGCTGGGCACAGAGTGGCAGAAAGGGAGCTGGGATTGCCAGGAAGCTGAAGAGGAGCCAGCAGTGTGCCCAGGTGGCCAAGAAGGCCAATGGCATCCTGGGCTGGCTCAGGAAGAGCGTGGCCAGCAGGTCCAGGGAAGGGATTCTGCCCCTGTGCTCAGCTCTGGGGAGGCCACAGCTTGAGTCCTGTGTCCAGTCCTGGGCCCCTCAGCTCAGGAAGTTCAGGAAGGAGCTTGAGGTGCTGGAGCAGGTGCAGAGAAGAGCAAGGAGGCTGTGAAGGGATCCAGCAGAATTGCTGTGAGGAAGGGCTGAGGGAGCTGGGGGTGTTGAGGCTGGAGAAGAGGAGGCTCAGGGGAGACCTCATCACTCTCTGCAACTCCCTGAAAGGAGGTTGGAGCCAGGGGGGGGTTGGGCTCTTTTCCCAGGCAACTCTCAGCAAGACAAGAGGGCAGGGTCTCAAGTTGTGCCAGGGGAGGTTTAGGTTGGAGATGAGAAAGAATTTCTTTCTGGAGAGGGTGATCAGGCATTGGAATGGGCTGCCCAGGGAAGGAGTGGATTCTCCGTGTCTGGAGATCTTTCCAAAGAGCCTGGATGTGGCACTGAGTGCCATGGGCTGGGAACCACGGGGGGAGTGGATCAAGGGTTGGACTTGATGAGCTCTGAGCTCCCTTCCAACCCAGCCACTTCTAGGATTCTTTGATTCTTATTTCAGGCTGCTGTCCCTCTGGCCATGGCTAGCAGGAGCCAGGGCAGGTAGCCACCCATTAGCCATTTCCCCAGCACTGTTTTACCCATCCCCAGCCTTTGGGGTTCCTGTGCTATTACTGAGCCTATTTCCAAGCTCTTATTCCATTTTTTATTCATGGGGAGGTCAGATTTCTCTATTGCAGACCAATAAAAGGCTGGCTCATGGCTCCATTATTAATAAGGGACACATTATGTGCAGCCAGCCACAAACCCCAACTCTCTGTTGCCTTTACTTAGGAGTTGGGCTTTTTGGGGCCAATTCTGGAAAATTTATTGCCCCTTTGGTTTCCCTTCCTCTCCCCAGCCCCCCATCCCTGTGTCCCTCCCTCCTCCTCCAGATTTATTTGCCAGCCCGTGTCCTTTGTCCCTGTTGTCCTATAAAAACCCCTAAATCTCTGCTGGAGGTGGGGTGGGAGCCCCAGGACTCAGCAGAGTCACGATAGTTCTGTCACGATAGTGAGCATTCTGCTTTATTCCCTTTTTCTGCTTTATTCCCTTTTTCTGCTTTATTCCCCTTATTTCTGCTTTTCTGTCCCAACCAGGGGATGAAGGGATCAGCACCCAGCAGGGATGCCCCTGCCAGGGATTGCCTGGATCAGGGAAATGCCCAATAAAATCCAAAGCTGCCTCTTGGTTGTGGGGCAGGAGCTGCAGCTCCAGCTCCAAACTCTTCTCCCTCCCAGTATTGCCCCAAGCAGGGATTCCCCAGCCCTCGTTTGGCTTTTTTCCCACCTTTCCAGCTCGGATCTTGAGGTGACCACAAAGGGAAGGGGATGCAGGGGGCAACCACAGGAAAGGATTTTTCCCCAGGTCAGAGTGGGAAGGGGCAGAAAAGCTCCAGAAGTGTCTGAGCAGGGGGGGAGAGCTCAGCAAGAGCTGGGGAGCTTGCAAAGATGCAATATATATGATTATTTTATATATATATATGTGTGTGTGTATAATAGATATATTATATATACATTTCTATAAATAATATTTTATATACAATAATATTATGATATTAATAATGTATTTATATTAAGTATAAATATAAATCTAATTGTAAATATAAATATAAATATAAATATAAATATAAATATAAATATAAATATAAATATAAATATAAATAAATATAAATATATATAATCATAGCATCATAGAAGCCTAGAAGTGGCTGGGTTGGAAGGGAGCTCGGAGCTCATCAAGTCCAACCCTTGATCCACTCCCCCCGTGGTTCCCAGCCCATGGCACTCAGTGCCACATCCAGGCTCTTTGGAAAGATCTCCAGACACGGAGAATCCACTCCTTCCCTGGGCAGCCCATTCCAATGCCTGATCACCCTCTCCAGAAAGAAATTCTTTCTCATCTCCAACCTAAACCTCCCCTGGCACAACTTGAGACCCTGCCCTCTTGTCTTGCTGAGAGTTGCCTGGGAAAAGAGCCCAACCCCCCCCTGGCTCCAACCTCCTTTCAGGGAGTTGCAGAGAGTGATGAGGTCTCCCCTGAGCCTCCTCTTCTCCAGCCTCAACACCCCCAGCTCCCTCAGCCCTTCCTCACAGCAATTCTGCTGGATCCCTTCACAGCCTCCTTGCTCTTCTCTGCACCTGCTCCAGCACCTCAAGCTCCTTCCTGAACTTCCTGAGCTGAGGGGCCCAGAACTGGACACAGGACTCAAGCTGTGGCCTCCCCAGAGCTGAGCACAGGGGCAGAATCCCTTCCCTGGACCTGCTGGCCACGCTCTTCCTGAGCCAGCCCAGGATGCCCTTGGCCTTCTTGGCCACCTGGGCACACTGCTGCCTCCTCTTCAGCTTCCTGGCAATCCCAGCTCCCTTTCTGCCACTCTGTGCCCAGCCTGGAGCTCCCCATGGGGTTGTTGTGGCCAAAGTGCAGGACCCGGCACTTGGAATGTTGAACCTCATCCCCTTGGGATCATCCCAACTCTCCAGTCTGTCCAGGTCCCTCTGCAAAGGGGACAAAGCTTGGAGGGTCCCCTGTTTTCCCCCATGGGAAAGCAGAGCTCTAAGGAATCCTCCGAAAAAAACCTTAAAAATTAAAGAAAAAAAAAAGATCTTGTCAGGAATTCCCTTTTTGGGGAAAAATGACCCCTATGTGTGTTTCTCAGCTCTAAAGCAGGGAATGAATGGTACCAGGAGAAACACCACCAGCAGAAATGTCATTTGTCCCTGTTTCTCCCCAACACCTGGAAGTTCCACACCCCCCCCAATTTCCCCTTTGCTGCTGCAGAATTGGGATGGGGGCTTTCTCCCTGCAGGTGATTCCCATTCCCATCTTCCTGGGAAGCTTTTTCCCAGCTCTGGCTCTGACTTGGTGAAATAACCACTTTGCTCTGAAAGAACTGAATCCTCAGAAACAGGGGCTGGGCAGCTTTCCTGACAGCAGCTGTCAGGGCAGGGATAACAACATCAATAAATCCACCTCTGACAGAGGGATGCTCTTATTTTTATTTTGGCCAGTGGGTTTCAAACTGATCCCAAAAAACTCTTGCCATTTACAGGATGGAAAGAGCAGCACTGGTTGGGATGAGCTGCAGGAGGTGGATCCTGAGGATTCCCCTGCTCTTCCCCCCCCATGAGCTGGGATGTAGGGATGTAGGGATGCAGGGATGCAGGGATGCAGGGAGGAGCAGGAGGCTCCCAGCCCCCCCGTGTTACTGGTCCCAGTTATTCCTCTTAATGTGGGGCTGATTCCAGGGGCTGGAGCAGCTCAGGGGTTACAGAACCCTCAGGGGTGTCACCAGGGTGCTGCTGGGTCAACCCCCCCAGAGCATTAATTGGGGGTCAGGGTGGTTTCCCCCCTTTCCCCCATCCATCCAGCACCCCCAGCAGGGGTGACAAGTGACACGGGACAGCCCTGGGCAGGGGGAGGTCTGGGGAGAAGGGGAAGAAGGGAGATGAGGGAGGTGTTTTGGGAAGAGGGAGCCCTGAACCAGGGCTGGGGGTGCCTGGAGGAGCAGCAAAGGCTCCAGCTGCAGCAGGATGGCTCCTGGCACCCTGGATCTCCTCTGGAGTTGGGGCTGCAGCCCACAACCCCCCCTGGGGGTCCCTGGGATGAACACCCCCTCCCTCCCCCAGCCATCAGCACAAAGCCAGGTTGGATGCTGCTGAGCTCCATCCCAGCAGGATGCAGCCAGGATGGATCCAGGATGGATCCCATGACACCAGCTCTGCTGCAAGGTTTCCCAGGACCCTGTGGGACAAAGCTTGGGGTCTGAATGTCCTGGGTGATCCCATCCACTGCATTTGGGGCCACTCCCTACAGGAGCACAGCACCCACGTCTCCCTGGGGCTCCAGGGGGGGGGGGTTTATTTATTAGCTGAGAAAGCCTCTGGATGGTGACACTGCACCAGAGCCACAGGACTTGCTTTTTGCAACCTGCATGATGCTAAAAAAGGCCCTGAAGTGGGTCTGGTCCCTGTGCAGGTGGCCCTGGCCAGGACAAGCTTCCCGGAGCATCCCCAGCAGTTGCTATGGCAGCACGGGTGAAAGGCAGAGGCAGTGAAGGACGGGATGAGGCAGGGGGGATCTCAGCAGAGCAGAGAGCTGCCAGCTCCAGGAAATACTGGAAACAAGCAAGAGGTCCTGGTAGAGCCAAGCACAAAACCAGGGGAAGGTGAAGAAGGAGCAAGGAGGGGACCCTGCAGTCCCTGTGCTGGGGCTGAGCTTGGGGGCTCCTGAGGAGATGGATCAGAGCACAACCAGGGGAAAAAAAAAGCCAAAATGGGAGAAAACCTGATTATTCCTATTCCAGTCTGTGCCTCGCTCCCTGCATCATTTCCTCCTTCTCTCTTCTTCTCTTTCCTCACCTTTATTCCCATTTTCCAGCCCTCTCAAAGTCCTGGCAGCATGCAGAGAGGTCCTGGGCATCAGGAGATGAGTATGGGGCAGTGTGGGGGTAAGGAGAGGTTTGGGGTTCCCTGGGGCAGTGCAGGACAGGGGAAGAAGCTGCCAGTCCTGGGAAGAGAGCAGCAAACACAGATGTGAAAAACGTGGAAATAAGAACAAATAATAGGGCCAGGAAGGCAAATCCTGAGTAGGGAGCAGCTCAACAAACTGTGGGGAGTGAGAGGCTCAGGGGGGGCACTGGGAATGCACAGAATGCTGGGAGATAAAAGGAGGGGATCCAGGAACCACCTGAGCTCAGGACCCCAAAACCAATGGGGGGATCCAGGCAGCACCTGAGCTCAACATCCCAAAACCAAGGGATCAAGGCAGCACCTGAGCTCTGCACCCCAAAACCAAGGGGGGATCCAGGCAGCACCTGAGCTCAGCATCCCAAAACCAAGGGGGGATCCAGGCAGCACCCAAGCTCAGCACCCCAAAACCAAGGGGGGATCCAGGCAGCACCCAAGCTCAGGACCCCAAAACCAAGGGGGGATCCAGACAGCACCCAAGCTCATCACCCCAAAACCAAGGGTGGATCCAGGCAGCACCCAAGCTCAGCACCCCAAATCCAAGAGATCGAGGCAGCACCTGAGCTCAGCACCCCAAAACCAAGGGGGGATCCAGGCAGCACCTGAGCTCAGCACCCCAAAACCAAGGGGGGATCCAGGCAGCACCTGAGCTCAGGACCCCAAAACCAAGGGGGGATCGAGGCAGCACCTGAGCTCAGGACCCCAAACCCAAGGGTGGATCCAGGCAGCACCTGAGCTCAGCACCCCAAAACCAAGGGGGGATCCAGGCAGCACCCGAGCTCAGGATTCTAAAACCAAGGGGGGATCCAGGCAGCACCTGGGCTCAGGACCCCAAAACCAAGGGGGGATCCAGGCAGCACCTGGGCTCAGGACCCCAAAACCAAGGGGGGATCCAGGCAGCACCTGGGCTCAGGACCCCAAAACCAAGGGGGGATCCAGGCAGCACCTGAGCTCAGCACCCCAAAACCAAGGGGGGATCCAGGCAGCACCTGAGTTCAGCACCCGAAAACCAAGGGGGGATCGGGGCAGCACCCAAGCTCAGCACCCCAAAACCAAGGGGGGATCCAGGCAGCACCTGAGTTCAGCACCCGAAAACCAAGGGGGGATCCGGGCAGCACCCAAGCTCAGCACCCCAAATCCAAGGGATCGAGGCAGCACCTGAGCTCAGCATCCCAAAACCAAGGGGGGATCCAGGCAGCACCCAAGCTCAGCACCCCAAAACCAAGGGGGGATCCAGGCAGCACCTGAGATCAGCACCCCAAAACCAAGGGATCCAGGCAGCACCTGAGCTCAGCACCCCAAAACCAAGGGGGGATCCAGGCAGCACCTGAGCCCAGCACCCCAAAACCAAGGGATCCAGGCAGCACCTGAGCTCAGGATTCTAAAACCAAGGGGGGATCCAGGCAGCACCTGGGCTCAGGACCCCAAAACCAAGGGGGGATCCAGGCAGCACCCAAGCTCAGCACCCCAAAACCAAGGGGGGATCCAGGCAGCACCTGAGCTCAGGACCCCAAACCCAAGGGTGGATCCAGGCAGCACCTGAGCTCAGCACCCCAAAACCAAGGGGGGATCCAGGCAGCACCTGAGCTCAGCATCCCAAAACCAAGGGGGGATCCAGGCAGCACCTGAGCTCAGGATTCTAAAACCAAGGGGGGATCCAGGCAGCACCTGGGCTCAGGACCCCAAAACCAAGGGGGGATCCAGGCAGCACCTGAGCTCAGCATCCCAAAACCAAGGGGGGATCCAGGCAGCACCTGAGCTCAGCACCCCAAAACCAAGGGGGGATCCAGGCAGCACCCAAGCTCAGCACCCCAAAACCAAGGGGGGATCCAGGCAGCACCTGAGTTCAGCACCCGAAAACCAAGGGGGGATCCAGGCAGCACCTGAGATCAGCACCCCAAAACCAAGGGGGGATCCAGGCAGCACCTGAGTTCAGCACCCGAAAACCAAGGGGGGATCCAGGCAGCACCTGAGATCAGCACCCCAAAACCAAGGGATCCAGGCAGCACCCGAGCTCAGGATTCTAAAACCAAGGGGGGATCCAGGCAGCACCTGAGATCAGCACCCCAAAACCAAGGGGGGATCCAGGCAGCACCTGGGCTCAGGACCCCAAAACCAAGGGGGGATCCAGGCAGCACCCAAGCTCAGCACCCCAAAACCAAGGGGGGATCCAGGCAGCACCTGAGCTCAGCACCCCAAAACCAAGGGGGGATCCAGGCAGCACCTGATCTGCTGGATCTGTGGGATCTGCTTCCCACTGCCAGGATGCATCCCCGTGGCCCTTTCCCCATCCCTGGATTCCCAATTCCCTGGCTGAGCAGAGATTGAAGCAGAGGCTGAATGCTGGGAATAACCCCATGGGCAGCTCCTCCCGGGGTGTCTGTAGGATCAGAGCTCAGCTCTGCTCACTTTTCCATCCAGCTTGCTCGACAGAGCCTGAACAATCCGTCTGCTTTGTCCTCATTACAACCCCGAAATTCCGGAGAGTTCATTCCCTGATTTGAATCAGCTCTGTTATTTGAACCAAGCAGGCAATTTATTTTCAATTCCTTTTCTAGATTTTCTCTTCTCTCTCTCTTTTTTTTTTTTTTTTAATCTGCTGACAAAGAATCATTTATTTCCAGGGGAGTTAAAAAGAGGGAGGCTGGGTGGGCTGGGCAGGAGTTAACCATACAACACCTACACACCCCAAGTTCCCCAAGTTGGTTCTGCCAGAGGGAATTTGGGAATTTGGTGAAACCAAACAGGGAATTTGGTGAAAAAAAAAAAAAAAGCTGTGGCTGTGGTGTGGCTGGTGGGGACATCCAGGTGAAATGATGTCCCCCCTCAAGCCAGGATACCAGGAGCTGGGCAGGGAAAAGCCCACCTGGTGTCCTGGAGCAAAACGTCCTCAACTCAGCCAAAGTGATAAAAAAAAAAAAAGAAGAAAAATAAAAATAAAAATAAAAATAAAAAATCATCCTCCACAAGTTCAGGCAACTTCCAAGCTTACAAAGAGCCCTGGTGGTCCCTGGAGCAGAAAGGGAAATCCTGGATCACTCTTTGCCAGCTCTCAAAGGACTCAACCAGAAGTGGAAGGATTATTTTCCCCTCTCTATCAGATTCAAGAGGCAAAGGGCATTTCACCCAGGAAACTCCAAGTCCTGGGTGTCAGGGATGGGCATGCTGCAGGTAAGCAAAGCACCAGAGGGCAAAAATAAGGCTAAAAGAGACCTCAAACAGATTCCTTAGCCCACTTTGTCCTTCTCCCTTCCCTGCCCCCAGAATCGTTTGCTCCTGTCCCTCTCTGCACTCAGAAAATTGATCATTAAACCCACACCAAACTTTTCTTGCCACACTTTAAGGCTGTGCTGCCTCATCCTCCCCAGAGGGGAAGTGGGAAAGGAGCCAGCAAGAAATGTGGATGTCCAAGTGGTGCCTATTTTTAGCTTCAAATTTAACTAAAAGAAAGGATTTGAATATAGGCACTTGCAGCTTCATCTGCCTCCTTATCTGGCTTTGGCTTCCTTCTCTTTTCCCCAATTACTTTTTGAGAGATTAATTAAAAAGACAACATTGGGGAATAGAAAAGGTGTGAGTGTTTATTAGCCTGTCGAAGGGAACTATAGGATAAATATTTAGAGACACGGGGCAAAGGAGAATGATAAGGCAGCAGCTTTCCAGATGAGGCACAGGGAATAAAAACCCCACTTGGAAGAGGAGGATGCAGGAAAAGGCTGCAGCAGATAGAGGAGAGAACATTTCGTTAGCAAAGGTAATGTAAGGAGCTGGTGTGCCCCAAGGTTTGTTTCTTTGGAGACCACTCAGTCACCAGATGGACTCCTCCACCCTCTGCCTGGGACCAGGAGCCAGCAGTGTGCCCAGGTGGCCAAGAAGGCCAAGGGCATCCTGGGCTGGCTCAGGAAGAGCGTGGCCAGCAGGTCCAGGGAAGGGATTCTGCCCCTGTGCTCAGCTCTGGGGAGGCCACAGCTTGAGTCCTGTGTCCAGTTCTGGGCCCCTCAGGAAGTTCAGGAAGGAGCTTGAGGTGCTGGAGCAGGTGCAGAGAAGAGCAAGGAGGCTGTGAAGGGATCCAGCAGAATTGCTGTGAGGAAGGGCTGAGGGAGCTGGGGGTGTTGAGGCTGGAGAAGAGGAGGCTCAGGGGAGACCTCATCACTCTCTGCAACTCTCTCCTTTCAAGGAGGTTGGAGCCAGGGGGGGGGTTGGGCTCTTTTCCCAGGCAACTCTCAGCAAGACAAGAGGGCAGGGTCTCAAGTTGTGCCAGGGGAGGTTTAGGTTGGAGATGAGAAAGAATTTCTTTCTGGAGAGGGTGATCAGGCATTGGAATGGGCTGCCCAGGGAAGGAGTGGATTCTCCGTGTCTGGAGATCTTTCCAAAGAGCCTGGATGTGGCACTGAGTGCCATGGGCTGGGAACCACGGGGGGAGTGGATCAAGGGTTGGACTTGATGAGCTCTGAGGTCCCTTCCAACCCAGCCCATTCTAGGATTCTATGATATTTTTCCCCCAAAAAGAAAAAAATGGGGAAGAAGCTGGAGCAGCAGCTGTGTGGAGATTTAGCAGAGATTCCTGCCCCAGCTCGTGGCACAGGTGACCTTGCTGTGTCACTTCAGTGTGCAAAGCAGGGCCAGGATGCAGCCTCTCCTGGTTATTTATCATGCCCTGGATGGGAAGGAGGGGAAGGTTCTCGTTGTGTGAAGTATCCAGCACTACAGAGAGCAGCTCGGACTTAGTCTCCTGGATGTTACTGGCACGTAAATAATGGTAAAAATAACCTATGCGGAGAGAACAAATAGACTGAGAGCCCGAGGAACCCATTTCAACCCTGAATAAATTCCAGACAGCTTTGCTTTATCAATTGATTGTCCCCGCCGAGCACCGCATCCATCACAGGCAGCAACCTGCCTGGATGGGGGGAGTTCCCCTCCCGGTATTCCCTCCTCTGAGGAGATCCTGGGAGTGGGACAGCTTCTTGGATCTGCCCAAATGCCGCCGGCACCGTCTGCTCCTCTCCTCCCTGTGCAGGGGGGGATGGCACCGCGGGGGACCAGACGCCCAGGGGATGGGTGTAGGGATGCTGCAAAAGCCCCTGCAGGGAGCTGGGACAAAACCTTGGTGGTCCAGAGGCATCCACAGAGCTCAGGGGATGCCAAAATATCCCAGACAGATCAGAGTCCTGGCTCAGCAGCTCAGGACCGACCTCTCCATCACTGCAGCGCTAAATCCGAGCTGCATGAGATGTAGCCAGACACCCCCTGGGGCAGGACCGGAGCAGAGGGGGCTTTGTAACGAGGCAGAAATAACGCTGGAAGCCAAGAGAACCTTCACCTTGGGGGTGGGAACCACCCTGACATCCCCAGCTCCCTATTTTTCATTTCTTTTGAAAACCCCGAGTGTGCAGAAAGCTGCTGGCAGCTGAGTGGCTCGGGGCATTGCATCCACCAACACCCTTCTGGTTTGGGTTGGTTTTTTTTTAATTTTTTTTCCCCTTTCCAGCACACTGGATACAAATTGCTGGGGTCCAGGCAGCTGCTTGGAGTCAGGGAGATTTTACGGCGGGGGCGAAACGGAGAGAGCAGGAAGCAAAGGGAGCTGAAATAGAAAAACTGCTGAAAAGCCTCCTGTGCTTGTCAGGAGCATTAACTTAGGATGATGTAGGGGAAACAACTAAGTGGTTTTTGTGTCAGCTACACTGAATCAAGCTTGTTCAAATATATGCAGGCATGTGTGCAGTGAGGAATATAACCTAGCTCCGGAATGGAAAGCAGCCTCTTAGTTGGAAGAGGTTTTGATGGTTTGCGAGGATGAGGAGAGCTGGGGAGAAATTAGAGAAGGGGAAGCACCAGGCAGGGGGTGCTGACCCCCCCCCCCCTTCCCCCAGAGCTGCAATCTGTGGGGATGGGGGCAGCGGGGTGGGCAGGGGCGGCTGAGCCCCCGGTGGAGGTGGCAGCAGGAGCAGGGATGGAGCAGGAGGAAGGGAAAGCCCAGGGATGCGATGTGACACCCCCAGGGATGCGATGTGACACCCCCAGGGAGCGATGTGCCACCCGCAGGGATACAAGGTGCCACCCCCAGGGATGCAAGGTGCCACCCCCAAGGAGCGATATGACACCCCCAGGGAGGGATCTGCCACCCCGAGGGATGCGATGTGCCACCCCCACAGAGCGATGTGACACCCCCAGGGAGGGATCTGCCACCCCCAGCGATGAGAGATGCCACCCCCAGGGATGCGAGGTGCCACCCTCGGAGAGCGATGTGACACCCCCAGGGAGCGATGTGACATCTCCAGGGAGGGATTTGCCACCCCCAGGGATGAGAGATGCCACCCCCAGGGAGCGATGTGACACTCCCAGGGATGAGAGGGAGTCCAGGGAGCGAGGTGCCACCCCCATGGAGCGATGTGACACCCCCAGGGAGGGATCTGCCACCCCCAGGGATGAGAGATGCCACCCCCAGGGATGCGAGGTGCCACCCTCGGAGAGCGATGTGACACCCCCAGAGAGCGATGTGACATCTCCAGGGAGGGATTTGCCACCCCCGGGAATGCGAGGTGACACCTTCAGGGATGCGATGTGCCACCCCCAGGGAGCGATGTGACAGCCCCGGGGATGAGAGATGCCACCCCCAGGGATGCGAGGTGCCACCCCAGGGGACAGGCAGGGTGCCTGGGATTGTCACCCAGCCCATCTCCCTCCCCCAGCTCTCAGCATCCTCCCGCGAACACTCCGTGCAGGGGTTTGCAGCGCTGCAGCCATTAATTCATTAACACCCGTGTCCTGGGGGTGATAAAGATGTAAGAAGTATCGATTCCAATCATCGCGTTCTCTTTCTGCTGTGAGGAGAGAGCGCTGCCTGGCAGGGCACACAAACACCTCTCCAGGGCTAGGAGAAAAAGAGGATTTTAGCCTAAAAACTGGCCAGAGCAAGAACTCCTTTCCCGGGCAGGTTGATCACCGAGGCCACCATTCCCTCCGGATAAACCTCAGCAGGAGACCAGGGCTCTCCTTTCCCTCCCTTTTGTGGCTTTTTAGTTGTTGTTTTTTTCATGGAAAGAAGTCTGGCATCGAGGAAACGTGTAAGTGAACACTGATCCCAAGAAGTTCTTGAAGTGCTGGAGCAGAGTCACAAAACCAGGCTCTGCACTTGGGATCCTGGCAGGAGGCAGAAGCTGTCCCCAGGCTGGCGGTGGGAAGAGAACTTGGATGCTCAAATATCATCAACTCCCCCAAGGAATCAATCATAGAATCATAGAATCATAGAATTAGCCGGGTTGGAAGGGACCTCAGAGATCATCTAGTCCAACCCTTGACCCACCGGAGCAGTTGCTAGACCATGGCACTGAGTGCCACATCCAGTCTGTTTTTAAATGTCTCCAGACACGGAGAATCTACCACCTCACCGGGCAGTCCATTCCATAGCCTGATCACCCCCTCCGTGAAGAAATTCTTTCTAATATCTAACCTAAACCTCCCCTGGCACAACTTAAGACTGTGTCCTCTTGTCTTGTTGAAGGTCGTCTGTGAAAAGAGTCCAGTTCCCACCTCGCTACAGCCTCCTTTCAGGGAGTTGTAGACAGCAATGAGGTCTCCCCTGAGCCTCCTCTTCTTCAGGCTGAACAGCCCCAGCTCTCTCAGCCTCTCCTCATAGGGCCTGTGCTCGAGTCCCTTCACCAGCCAGGTTGCCCTCCTTTGGACCTGTTCCAGGACCTCTACATCCTTCTTAAACTGAGGGGCCCAGAACTGGACACAGTACTCGAGGTGTGGCCTCACCAGCGCTGAGTACAGGGGCAGAATCACCTCCCTGGACCTGCTGGTGACGCTGTTTTTGATACATGCCAGGATGCCATTGGCCTTCTTGGCCACCTGGGCACACTGCTGGCTCATGTTCAGTTTCTTGTCAATCCAGACTCCCAGGTCCCTTTCTGCCTGGCTGCTCTCAAACCACTCTGTCCCCAGCCTGGAGCTCCCCATGGGGTTGTTGTGGCCAAAGTGCAGGACCCGGCACTTGGCCTTGTTGAACCTCATCCCATTGGAATCGGCCCAGCTCTCCAGTCTGTCCAGGTCCCTCTGCAGAGCCCTCCTGCCTTCCAGTTGGTCCACACTTCCTCCCAGCTTGGTGTCATCTGCGAATTTGCTGATGATGGACTCAATCCCTTCGTCTAGGTCGTCGATAAAGATATTGAAAAGGTTCTCCCACTCCTCATCACTTCCCAACCACCAGCTGCAGGGTTTTACAGGGGTTTTTCCTCCTGCCACACATCTCCCGAGGGATGGGGGATAACTGGATTGGTCACATTTGAACAGTAGGAGCAGAAACCTGGGACAAAACACAACCCCGAGGGCTCACTCGAGAAACAGATGGCTTGTTTGAAGAGCTTTTTTTTTTTCTTTTGAATAAAAGCAATACTGATAATAACATTGTAATAACATTGTGTCATTAGCAGCTCCGTGCCAGCAGCACCGGGGGATTCACAACTTTTCTTTCTGAGCACACACACAGGTCAGCCCCAGAAACCCAAATTCCAGACAAACCAGGACTCAAATTGGTGCCAACTTCCCCACCCCAACCTCCAACCTCCCACAGCAAGTCTGGGGCTGCACCTTGGTGTTTCCCTCTCCCAAATTATGGGAAATTTCTGGATTGCCAGGAAGCTGAAGAGGAGGCAGCAGTGTGCCCAGGTGGCCAAGAAGGCCAATGGCATCCTGGGCTGGCTCAGGAAGAGCGTGGCCAGCAGGTCCAGGGAAGGGATTCTGCCCCTGTGCTCAGCTCTGGGGAGGCCACAGCTTGAGTCCTGTGTCCAGTTCTGGGCCCCTCAGCTCAGGAAGTTCAGGAAGGAGCTTGAGGTGCTGGAGCAGGTGCAGAGAAGAGCAAGGAGGCTGTGAAGGGATCCAGCAGAATTGCTGTGAGGAAGGGCTGAGGGAGCTGGGGGTGTTGAGGCTGGAGAAGAGGAGGCTCAGGGGAGACCTCATCACTCTCTGCAACTCCCTGAAAGGAGGTTGGAGCCAGGGGGGGGTTGGGCTCTTTTCCCAGGCAACTCTCAGCAAGACAAGAGGGCAGGGTCTCAAGTTGTGCCAGGGGAGGTTTAGGTTGGAGATGAGAAAGAATTTCTTTCTGGAGAGGGTGATCAGGCATTGGAATGGGCTGCCCAGGGAAGGAGTGGATTCTCCGTGTCTGGAGATCTTTCCAAAGAGCCTGGATGTGGCACTGAGTGCCATGGGCTGGGAACCACGGGGGGAGTGGATCAAGGGTTGGACTTGATGATCTCTGAGCTCCCTTCCAACCCAGCCCATTCTGTGATTCTATGAAATTATCACTGTCCACACCACAAGGAGAAAATCCTCTTTATTTTCCACCCTTCACCCACCACAGCCCCCAGGTGAGCTGTGGGGCACCCAAAGGACCCCCCAGCACACCCACCTCCTTGTCCTTCCCAGGAGGGAGCTACAGAAAGTGCATTTTTACCTCCAAAAGCAGCACATTAATGCCCCATTTCCCCCGGGCAAGCTTTGCAGAGGAGCCTCTGACACCTCACGTTTGCTCCAGCCGGGAATAACCTTTCGGGAGAGGGGCTGGAGGAGCAGCCAGACGTCGCTATTTAAAAGGTTTGAGGCCAGAGGGAACGTGCAAATCGTTTTCTCGAGTTTTTAATAACGTCTCGCCACCTGACACGCTGCTCTTTGTAACAATTACGTTTCTAACCCAGCCACTTAATTGGATTTTATTTAGCAACTTGTACCGCCGAGGCTTGCAACCCGGTGGAGCTGCCAGTGGTACCAAAGGAAAAAAACCCACTCCAGGTTGGGCTGGGAGAGGCACAGCACCCATCAGCACCCAGCTGAGACTCTGAGCTAGGGCACCCAGCAGGGCCACCCAGCCAGGATGCTCCCTGAGCAAGCCAGGGCTTTAAAATAACTTTTTTCCTATTTTTGTAGGGTTTTTTTGAGGATCAATGTGCAGCTTTGGAGTAAAGGATCCTGGGGGCAGAAAAAAGGGGCAGAGGAGCAGCTCCTGCTGCTGGGGGTGGGTTTTGCTACTTCTCTATTTTTGTAAGCCTTTCACCAAGGAACAGCAGAATCCTTGAGGGTTTTGGGGTGGTTTTTTTGCTCAGGTTTCTTCTCTGAAAGCATCCGAAGTTGTTTATCCCTCTAATTCCCTCAAATAGGTGAAGGTGCCAAGATGGCAGGAAAAAAGGGGAGCAGTTGGGGGCTGCATGGCGTGGGGACCAAAGTGACCTCAGGGACCTCAGGGACCTCAGGGACCACAGGGACCACAGGGACCACAGGGACCTCAGGGACCTCAGGGACCTCAGGAACCTCAGGAACCTCAGGGATCACAGGGACCACAGGGACCACAGGGACCTCAGGGACCACAGGGACCTCAGGGACCTCAGGAACCTCAGGGACCACAGGGACCACAGGGACCACAGGGACCTCAGGGACCACAGGGACCACAGGGACCTCAGGGACCACAGGGTCCTCAGCCCCAGAGCATCCTCCTCCTCCTGGCCACAGGTTATAAAACCTCCATGGGGCCAGAACACCTTTCCCAAAAGCAAACTTTGGATTAAAAAAGAAAATAAATCAATCAATCTCCAGTCCCCAGCAGCAGCTTTACCAGATTTAGGTTTCCTTCTTTTTTTTTTTTTGCTTTCTTCCTTCTTTGGGTTTTTTTCCCCCCTTTTTTCCCTTCCCTCCCCTCGCTAAGGCAGAAGTCGCAGCAAGATTGAAAGCAGGGATCTGAAGACATTTTTCCCTCAGGTGTTCTTCAGCTCCAAAAGGTGCAGACAAGGACTTGTTTAACAGAGATAACTGCTACACCATGCCAAATAAATCCTGGCTCTAAGAAGAGCTGCTGACACTTGGAGAACTTTGAAAAACCTTCTAGTTAGGAATAATTCTGCCAATATGTCATCTATTTCCCGTGCTCCTTTCTCTTTGTTGCTGCAGAGGAAGCAAAGGTGCTGGGGCTTAGATCCATGGGTTTGGGTAAGTTAGAGTCTGCCTTCCAGGGATAAAGGGGTGGAAAAAAACCACCCAAATATTCCAGGTTTTATATGGTTTTCTGGAAGGAAAGGAACCAGCCAGGTGGAAACAAACCCCACAGTTTGGGCATCGCCAACCAACATGGTGAAAACACCAACAACTTGAAAACCAAGTTGTGCCTTTCTGCCCCCAACCTGAACCCAAACCAGTTTCCCAGAAAAAAAGAGGAAAATGAACAACAAAACTCCTTCTGCACAGACCAGCTCAGGCCAAACCACCAAGGTTCCCTGCTCCAGGGCTTGGAGGATGCAAACAAAAAAAAAGGAAATAAATTCATTCCCCCTCCTGCTTTTGGGTTTAATTACATGGAGCAGCTCCTGGGCCCAGCTCTCCTCACTCAGCTTTCTCTCTCCTGTAGTTACACCGTAGAATTTCCTGCACAGACACCATGGAATTATTCACTAGGCCCAAATATTTCAAAACCCAACAGGAACAAATATGCAATTATCTAGCTCAGTGATGCAGCACTGCATTGCCAGCCGGGGAGGAGACAAAAGGCATCACTTCAGCCTCAGGAGCAAGTTTCCTTGCAGAGCAAGGCAGGTCACCAGCCTGAATCCTCCCAACCAAGGAACCCTTGGATCCCACACCAGCTCCAGCACCCCAGGAGCAAGGTCCCTTTCCTACAGCTGCTTCCCAGAACGGGATGCTTGGGAATGAATTAAATGTCATGTAGCATTAAGTGCAACAAGAGCCCCAGTGCCTCGCTCTGCTGGCTGGGAATGGTGAGTGATGATTGCTCCTTTCTGGGCTTCCATTTGCTCCCAAACATCAGGGCAGTTTTGCCTGACCAGGTCGGGCTAAGAAATGAAAATGATTTCATTTACATCGAGTCGTCTCGCTGGCTTCAGCAAGATTGCTTCAGCATCAAACGATCCCGAGATGGATGAAGCTTTATAATTTGGTCTTGCAAGATCCGAGCTGTTATTGATTTGGATTGGGAGTCTTTATTACCATTACAAGTACATAAACGGGAGCAGTGGAGCTGAAAACACTGTGCCTGGAGGAAGGCAATTGCTGGTTACAGCCAAGACGAAGCTCATTTTCAGTCCTACTTGGCTGCCCTGGGGCTGCCATCGCTTTGGGAAGGGGATGCTGCTTTCTTCGTGCTCACCCAAAGCACTCAGCTCCCTCCTGTAAACCCAGCCAGGAATTTCCAGTTGGGTTCTGCCCATCACCTCCTCCCCGAGGGGAAGCAGGAGGATGCCCAGCACAGGCACCACTCCAGCTTGTTTGCCTCCCACCCCCCCCTGTTATCCAGGCCAAGAGAAAACTCTGCAGACAAAACCAAACCAAACCAAACCAAACCAAACCAAACCAAACCAAACCAAACCAAACCAAACCAAACCAACCCACCAACCAACAACCAAAAAACCCCAAAAACCAAAACCAACAAACAAAAAACCCAAACCAAACCAAACCAAACAAAAAAACCCCAACAAACCCAACCCAACCAAACCCAAGCACCACAACCTTTTGGCTTGTCCTTTCCAGCCTGCCTGAAGAAAGCAAGCACAGCACTGCTCGTTGTGGTTGTCCTGACTAATTAATTAATTTCCTGACTAATGAATTAATTGTCCCCAAGGCAATGATGCTGACCCCACAGGGAAGGCTCCAATGTCATTGCGGGTGCCGGAGCTTCCATCCAGCCCCCAGGTGCAGCTCTTGGGACCAAGTTGTTTGTTTTCCTTTAAGGTTTTCTCCAATATCCACCCTGCCACGAGTGCTCCAGGCGAAGGGAATCGCTGTGGGAAGGGTTTGCTCCTTCCCTCCCTGTGCCTGATGATTTGGTGGCACATGAAACAGAGCAGCAGTTTAACTCGAGCTGCAGCATCCCCGGCAGGATCCCAGCCCAGACCTGCAGGAAATTCCAGCAGGGAGTCTAACAGGGCTTGAATGCCTCTGCTGGGATCTTTAAATATGTTTGCAATCGCCAAGATACAGCAGCAGCACTTTCTGCAAGTATGAAAAAGAAAAATAAAAAAAATAAGGGGGAATTTAGTGTAAAGCATCTGTATCCCAAAGACTGGGAAAGGGTGAGAACTTCCAGCTCTTCCTCCCAGCATGGAGAAGGGTGTAGGGCTGCTGCTAACTCATAGAATCCTAGAATGGGCTGGGTTGGAAGGGACCTCAGAGCTCATCAAGTCCAACCCTTGATCCACTCCCCCCGTGGTTCCCAGCCCATGGCACTCAGTGCCACATCCAGGCTCTTTGGAAAGATCTCCAGACACGGAGAATCCACTCCTTCCCTGGGCAGCCCATTCCAATGCCTGATCACCCTCTCCAGAAAGAAATTCTTTCTCATCTCCAACCTAAACCTCCCCTGGCACAACTTGAGACCCTGCCCTCTTGTCTTGCTGAGAGTTGCCTGGGAAAAGAGCCCAACCCCCCCCTGGCTCCAACCTCCTTTCAGGGAGTTGCAGAGAGTGATGAGGTCTCCCCTGAGCCTCCTCTTCTCCAGCCTCAACACCCCCAGCTCCCTCAGCCCTTCCTCACAGCAATTCTGCTGGATCCCTTCACAGCCTCCTTGCTCTTCTCTGCACCTGCTCCAGCACCTCAAGCTCCTTCCTGAACTTCCTGAGGGGCCCAGAACTGGACACAGGACTCAAGCTGTGGCCTCCCCAGAGCTGAGCACAGGGGCAGAATCCCTTCCCTGGACCTGCTGGCCACGCTGTTCCGGATACAGAAGGGTCTTCATCTTTGGGTTTAACTATAAAAAAAGAGTCTGGAATTAGCAGCTAAGTGCACATCCTTCTCCCTGGTGAGGATCCTGCTCCTGGCTGGAGCCCCGAGCGCTGGTAACTATTTGTAGCAAACAGTTTATTCATGAATGGAGCTTGTTTGCTGGGGGAACCACCCGAGAAGAAGACATGGTGTGGGTTGTTTTTTTTTTGCCTGCCTCTTCCCGGATTTCTCAGAGATATTCTGGGTCGTGTCCTTGCTTCAGGCTCCCACCCTGTTCCGTGGGTGCTGAGCCCCCCCCCCAAAACCCTCCAGCCAGGGGTGGCAGCTGGGCTGGTGGGCAACCAGTTCCCTCTGGAACTGGTTCTGGGTTCTGTCCATCACCTCCTCACCAAGGGGAAGCAGGAGGATGCCCAGCACAGGCACCACTCGGGCTTATTTGCCTCCCACCCCCCCTATTATCCAGACCAAGAGAAAACTCTGCACACAAAATAAAAATTACATGGAGCCAATTCCCCAAAGCTTTTGGGTTTGGCAGAGGAAGGGGCAGGAAAAGGTAATTTCTCACTTCTCCTCCAGGCTTGGGTGAAATTCATCAGGAATCTTCTAATCCCTCCCCATCAGGAAGGGGCTCTCTTGGTGCTCAGTCTCCCAGCCCCTGCATCCTGTTCGGCTCCGCTGTTTGCTTTTCTTTCACGCTTATTTACAGCCCCATTTTCAGCGGAAATCAACCCATTTATTCATTAACTTTATTGCAGCCTCTTTGCTGCTGCTGATCCTCACTTATTGGGCTTTTTTTTTTTTTTTTTCCACACGTCAAAACTTTATTAAATATGTTCCTAACGGGGCGGAAAACGTCTGAAAGAGACGGAATGCTTTTAAATTGTGGCAGGTTTGGGGTTTTATTTTATTTTTTTTTTTGCATCTCGGTGATACCCAAGCCCAGCAATAAGATCTGACAGGCAGGCAGGGCTTTCAGAGGCAATTATTATCACACTTCAGGAGGCGGCGGAGGGAGCGAGAGAACACGGAGCGAGAAGGAGATAAAAAGCAAACAACTTGCTCTCTGCTTTTCACTCACACATCCCCAAACCCAACACCCTCCCGCCGGGACCGAGGGGAAGACATCAGAGGGAATGTTAAGGATGATACAAGGCAGGATAAAGAGCTGGGAAGGAAGAAGGTGAAACCGGGTAGGAGGGAGCTGGAAGTAATTAACGCGGAGATAATGGCCCCGATCCCGGGAATCCAAAGCGGTTCACACCGGCCAGGAAAGCGATGATGCTTTTGGAAGCAGGGGGTACCGAAGGGTGGATTTATCCCCCCATCTCCGTGACTCAGAGCGGCAGAGATTGATCCATTTATCCACCGAGTGACCCACTCATCACCGGGAAGAACGGAGCCGCTTATCCAGCCAGACAGCTGGAACTCCCACCCTTCCCTCTGCCTCTCCTTCTTCTCATGTGCCCTGGCACATCCAGCACAGAAAACAGGAGAGAAATCTATGTTTATCTACCCAAAGGCCATGTTCCCATTCGCTTTCCCCCCTCCCCACGCTTTAAGAAATGAAATAAAATAAAATAAAATAAAATAAAAGAAAAGAAAAGAAAATAAAATAAAATCGACCTTTCTGAGCTCAAACATCTTTCCAGCCCAGTCAGGAAATAAAAACCTGACGATATTCAAAGTTTTCTTGGGTCCAAGGGGTCCCTCAGCTGCTGCAGGCTGCATCCCAGGGCTGGGGGTTCTCCCCAGGGATGCTGCTCTCCCTCACCAGGAATATCAAGGAATTTCGAGGTCCCTTCCAACCCCTAGGATTCTGTGATTCTGTGATTATTTGGTCCTTAGGACCCCGTGCAGGCTCTCTGAGGAGATCTGGGCAGCCCGGGTGTGCTGGGTTTGTAGAGGGAGCAGGCAAAAAGCCCTCCGTGTGGTTGTGTTCCATCCATCCCGAGAAGGATGGGAGCTGCAGGAAGAGACGCCAGTTGCCACCGAGAGCTGCCCAAGCCATCTACGGTCCTAATTAGTCATCAGCAATTAATTACTGCACAACGGCCTGGTGGCTTTTCCCAATTTGGGGCTTTGTCCCCAAACCGAAGGCGTCTGCTGGGAGGGCACCTGCACAACCCCGCTGCTTCCCTCCCCCCCCGCCTGGCACCCGGGGCTTTAATGAGGGTAATTAAAGCCATCAAAGCCGAGGCTGATTGGCGCTGAGCACTGGGGAGCAGATGGCAACAAGTCCCGAGCTCCATAAAAAAGAATTGGAAGCTGTGAAGCATCCCGGGCTCAGCTGTGCCGGAACAGCAAAGGGACCCCCGCGACCCAACCCTCCCAGTCCTAGGAGCACCGGGGTGCCCAGAACCCCACCTGCAGCTCCCCGGGGACATCTGTGCCTGGGAATTCATTCAGCTTTAAACCCCAGATTGTTCCCTTCAATGCCCCGGGCCCATCTGGGACGCTGCAGAGAAGGGATGGGGACAAAGGAATCCTCAGAGAGGGGATTCCAGTAAAATTCAGGGATCCTCCCGAGTCGGGGTGAAGCCAGAGCTGATTTCTATTCTGCACAGGAATGATGCAGCATCTCAATACACATATTGAATATATTCAATACATATTTTTAATTTTTTTTTCTTTAATTGCAATCTTTTCAGCCGCAGTTGTCTCTCCAGAGCCTCATTCTGGAGCTCTGAAAATACAAACCCAACAAGACAAAAAGCTGCTCTTTACAAACTCCCCTGTCTGCTGTCCCCCTGAGACAGGTTCTTGGGGACAAGGGGCTGCTGAGGTCACCAAAGGGGTCCCAAACCTGGGTTTGGCATCTCCCATGTCACAGGATGACTGAGCTGCCAGGATTGGGGTGAAGAGGGGGCTCAGCCATGAGATTGGGTAATTCCAAATGCTTTTTAGCTGGGTTCTCAGGAGAGATTTGGGAGACTTGGGAAGCTGCTTGGGATGGGTTATGTCAGGAGGCAGGCAAAGGAGCTGCACCCAGAGGAAAGGGCTCAGTGGGCTCTGGGTGCATCACCCATAGCCAGGAGAACATCCCTGCAGAGCAGGGGGGGCTGGAGGTGTTTTGGGAAGAGAAGCACAAAGCAGGGGTTTATTAACACCACCAAATCCTCCCTCTCCCCAAACTGCAAGGAACAGCTCCATCTAAATATTAATACTTTTTTTTTTTATGTCTAATTTGTGGACGTCTTTCCCTGGAAGTCTTGAGGGGCTCCTTGTGCTGGGGATGCTGAGCACGGTTGCTCTGTGCTGCTATGATGAGATGGCTGAGACCCAACCTCAGCAGCTGCTAATCCTGCCTATTAATTAGAAGATTTGGGGTAAGAATTCCAGCACGGAGGCTCAGTTCAGCTCCAGCAGTTTCTTCATTTTCTCTTCACACTCCCCCCCTTCCCTTTCTCTCCCCTCTCATAATCCCTTGCAAAATCTTGGCTGCCAGCAGGCTCTGACCCTGCCAAGTGAGGGTGCCTGGGCATGGGTGCTGATTTTCATTTCTGGAAAGAAAAAAAACAACCCCAAGGGACTGCCCTGGTGACACAGGGAATTCATCCTAGCCTGCAATGACAGCATCTCCTCCTGGGGCCAGTCCATTCATTTTTATCACAGTGCCTTTCAGAGTCCTCAGCCGAGGTCAGGCTCTGGTTTTGGGGTTGCAGAACTCCTCTCCAGAGTCTTTAGGGTTTGCTCAGCCCCTGTCGTGCAGCTGCCTCAACCCAGGCTGGGGGATGACTCCTTTTCTGCCAGGAAAACCAGGGGTCAGAGCCCCCTCCTTGCCCTGGGTTGGGGACTGTTGGCACCCCAGGCTGTCCCCTGCCTGTCCCCTCTGCTCTGCCAGGGATGCAGGATGCTCTGGGGCATCTGCCAAGCTCCATTTGGACACACTGAGAGGTGGCAGCTCGAAAGCTGAGCAAACCCAACCCAGCCACTGCTCTGCTCTCTTTATTTGTTTGCACCCAGAAAAACTGCTTTAATTTGGGGTCGAGGCAGCAGAGCTGTGCCTGGCTTGGGGGTGAGGGAGGGGAAAGAGCCCAAGGGGTTGTTGAGCATTGGGAGAGGCCAGAAGAGTTAAATCCCAATTTCTTCCCCACATTTCTGCCTGCACAGGAGCTGCCACCTCTTTTTCCTGCCCCTAAAGAGCTGAAACCATCCCCAGCAGGGATGTGAACACCCAGGAGAGTGGAGGGTGGTGACTTCTCCTTGGCTGGCACCCAAGGAAGGGGTTCAAAGCCATTAACATCTCTGAGGATGAAATATTGATGGCCAGAAAGCTGTTAACAGGAACAAGAGAATTGGCAGCACCAACACCTGGTATCCTGCCCAAAAAAACCCAAAAAACAACCAAATGAAACAGGTGAGGAGGGGGAGGAGGGATGGGAGTGGATGCCAAGGAGACAAAGCCAAGGAGGGGAGGGATCCCTGGGCACAACCAGACCTGGCTCTTTTATTTTCATTTTTCTTTTTCCCTTCTGCCTTTTATAAACTAAACTGCTTTACAGGAGAGAGGCACATTCAGAGCATCCTTCTCTTCCTCAAGGAGGCAACAAAACTGGGATTTCGGGGGGTTTGCTTTTTTCCCCCTTCCCCTCTTTATTTTATTGTTGTTTCTTGATCTTCCCACCCTCCTCCTGGAAATCAGTTTATGACCTGGGAATGAGAAGCAGGCAGGGACACCTCCAGAAATCTGTCATCAAAACCTCCCCAGGGACAAGGATGCAGGGATGCAAGGATGCAAGGATGCAAAGGAGGGGATTCCCCTCCTTTGGTCCCCCCCCTTGCTGGGACATCCCCCCTGCTGCTGCTCTTGCTCCTTCCATCCCAAGTTTTTGCAGGTATTGGGCCCTTCATAACATTTCCCTCTCAATATCTGAGTTTTTTCCTCTCTCTTCTTTTCTTTTTCCCACAGCAGAGTGACCTGGGGGGGCTCAGAACATCCCAGAACCAAGCAGGGTTTTTTTTCCTCCTACTCCCACCCCACCAGGGCACCCATCTCAGAGCAGCTGCAGAGGCAAGAGCCTGGCTGGGGACCACCAAGAAGAAGAAGAAGGATTTCAGAGCCCAGCAGGGGCTCTGCTTTAAGTTTTTCACTTAAAAATGGCAATTAAAATAAATAAAAATTAAATTAAAACAAATTAAAAATAAAAATACCAATAAAATTGACAACTTTTCACTTAAAAATAACAATTCATCCACCCCCCAGCAGGGCAGAGCCCTCTCCTCACTGTCTGAACCATTTCCAGCTTGTTCATCCCCCTGGAGCATCATCCCCCCCATCCCTCCAGTGACTCCAGGAAGGTTCTGAGCAGGAGATAATGAATTCCAAACATTTAACCTCAGGTCAAATGAAAGGCTGAGTCGATCCCAAATGGTTTCCTTTTTGTAATCCTTTTCCCCAACTAAGAATAAATTACTTCCATGGAATAGAAAGGGGGGAAAAAATAAAAATACAAACCAAGAAGTGCCAATAGTGGCCAAGAAAGAAAAAGGAGAAGGGTGAAGGAGAAAGAGGAGTTAATTCAAAGTGGGGGGGATCAGAGCAGCCCCTGGCACCTGTGTTTAGCTGAAATTATTTAGGGTTTTTT
>NW_022045532.1:0-24473 GCF_003957555.1 Calypte anna | reverse complement strand
CCCAAAACCACCAAACCCAAGATGCCCCACCAAAAAATGCACACCAAACACCCCAAAAATGCCACCAAAGGCCCCAAAAATGCCACCAAACCCCCTCAAAATGCCACCAAACACCCTAAAAAAGCCACAAAATGCCCAAAAAAATGCCACCAAACCCCATTTAGATGCCACCAAACGCCCCCAAACCGCCCCCAGAGGCCCCAAAAATGCCACCAGAGGCCCCAAAAATGCCACCAGACCCCTTCCAGATGCCACCAAACCCTCTTGAGATGTCACCAAACGCCCCCAAACTGCCCCAAAATGCCACCAACCCCCTCCTGATGCCACCAAACCCCTCCCAGATGCCACCAAATGCCCCAAATATGCCACCAAACCCCTCTCAGATGCCACCAAACCTCTTGAGATGCCACCAAATGCCCTCAAGTGCCACCAACCCCCCTCAGATGCCACCAAGATGTCCCCCACAAAAGGCCCCACCTGGGTGTCCGTGTCCTTGAACATCAACATCACCTCCCGGATGAATTTCTTCATGGTTTTGAAGTCCTCTCTTTGGATGCTCCCGGAGCCATCAATGAGGAAAACGACGTCGGACGAGGCCTTGGGACACTCTGGGGACCCCCCCCAAAAAAATGGGGGTGACCACCATGTCCCCCCCCAAAAAAGTGTCCCCAAAACTCTTCCCCAGGGGTCTCTGGGTACCTGGGAGGAGCTGGGGGAGGCTCTGGAACTGCTGGAAGTTGACGTCGAGGAGGACGCAGAAACCCCGGAGTTGAACGTTGGACCCGCAAAATTTGGGGACCCGGGGACCACAGACCTGGGGTGGGGGGACATGGGGACACCCCCAAAAATCAACAGGGAGAAAATCGGGGGGAGACGTTTTGGGGTTTGGCCAAAAAGCTCAAATTTTGGGGCCTACAGTCTTAGTGTTAACCAAAAAACACGAATTTTGAGGTCTACATCTTTGGTTTTGCCCACAAAATAAAAATTTGGGGTTCTACATCTTTGGTTTTACCAAAAAAACCCCAAATTTAGGGGTCTAAGTTCTGGGTTTTACCCAAAAAAGTGAATTTTGAGGCCTACGTTCTTGGTTTTACCCACAAAATAAAAATTTGGGGCCTACATTCTTGGTTTTACTAAAAAAATGCACATTTTGGGGTCTACATTTTTGGTTCTAACCCAAAAAACTCCAATTTTGAGGCCTAATTTCTTGATTTTAGCCAAAAAACACAAATTTGGGGGGCTAAGTTCTGGGTTTTACCCAAAAAACATGAATTTTAGGGGTTAAATTCTTGGTTTTAGCCAAAAAACTAAACTTTCAAGGCCTAAGTTCTTGGTTTTGCCCAAAAAACATGAATTTTGAGGTCTAAGTTCTAGGTTTTACAAAAAAACCCCAAACTTGGGGTTCTAAGTCTTTGGTTTTACCAAATAAAACCCTAAATTTGGGGGTGTAAGTTCTTGGTTTTAGCCAAAACCCACAAATTTTAGGAGCTAAGTTCTGGGTTTTACCCAAAAAACGTGAATTTTGAGACCTATGTTCTTGGTTTTAGCCACAAAATAAAAATTTGGGGCCTACATTCTTGGGTTTAGCCAAAACACTCAAAATTTGAGGTCTAAGTTCTTGGTTTTAGCAAAAAAACGCAAATTTGGGGTCTACATTTTTGGTTTTAGCCAAAAAACTCCAATTTTGAGGCCTAATTTCTTGGTTTTAACCAAAAACCACAGATTTTGGGGGCTAAGTTCTGGGTTTTACAAAAAAAAAAGTTGATTTTAGGGGTTAAGTTCTTGCTTTCACCCAAAAAACTCAAATTTTGAGGCCTAATTTCTTGGTTTCACCCAAAAAACCCCCAATTTTGGGCCCCACCTCTTTTTTTCACCCAACCCCCCCAAATTTTGTGTTCTACCTCGTTTTTTCACCTAAAAACCCCAAATTTTGGAGTTCTACCCCTTTTTTTTCACAAAAAACCCCAATTTTGGGCTGCACCTCGTTTTTTCACCAAAAAACCTCAATTTTGGGCCCCACCTCTTCGGCCTCACCCAAAACCCACAGTTTTGGGGTCCCACCTCTTTTTTTCCCCCAAACCCCCCAAATTTAGGGTCCCACTCACCACCACCCCCTCCTCGCTGGCGTCCAACGCCAACCCCAAGGATGCGTTGACGGCGCCCGGAGGCCCTGGAAGAAAAACCGGGTTAAATCCCCCACTCTTGGGGGTTTTTTGGGGTCCAGTTGACCATTTTTGGGGTCCAGTTGACCTTTTTTTGGGTCCAGTTGCCCATTTTTGGCCACTCACCCACAACGGGGACCTCCTGGCACGTCCCCGAGCCGGGGTGGCACCTGTAGAGCCTCCCAAGGCCGGAGGCCTCAACGTGACTCAACGGCGCCGACACCAAAACCCTGAGGGGGGGAGTTGGGTGGAGGGGTGGGGGAGGGGGTCCCAAGGGTGGGGGTCCCTTCGGGGGTCCCCACCCCACCCTACCAAGCGCCATCTTGGGTCTTCAAAGAGGCCACTTGGGTCCCAAAAGCCCCTTGGGGGTCCCCCCGGAAAATCTTCGCTGTGGCCAAGTCCAAGACGGCGCCGTCCGATTGGGCCGGAACTGTGGGGGGGCGGGAAATTGAGGGGGATAAAAACCCCAAAATCAGCGGATTTTACCTCAGAAAAAGCCCCAAAAATGGACCTACCTAAAGCCAGGAGCCAGAAAAGGACCCGGAGCTCCATGGCCCTCCCGGGAACTGAGGAGAAATTGGGGTAAAAAAAGGAGAAGTTGGGACAGGCCGAGGCGGTGCCATCGGCCCCTCCCCCACTCCCTCCTCGGGCTTCCTTGACAGGAAGGAGAAGCCACAACCACCCCTCCCCCACCCCCCCTAACGGGAGAGGAAATGGTGAAAAAAACCCCAAAAAGCTGCATTTGGCCCCCAAAATCTAAAATCCAACCCAAAAGGCCAAAGTTTGCTGAAAAACTCCAAAATTCGACCCTAAAACTCCGAAATTCACCCCAAAAAAGGCTCCTTCGACCCCCAAAATCTCCATTCACCCCCCCAAAAAGCTCCATTTGCCAAAAAAATCCGAAATTCACCCCAAAATTCTTCATTTGCCCAAAACCTCCTGAATACAACCCTAAAATCTCCGTTCACACCAAAACCTCTTAAATTCCCCCCCAAAATTTCAATTTGCCCCCAAAATTTCTCAATTCAACCAAAAAACTCCAAAATTGACCCCCAAAATTCCTCAACTCACCCCAAAAATCTCCATTTGCCCCAAAATCTCCAAAATTCACCCCAAAAATCTCCATCCAAGGATTTGGGGACATTTTGGGGGGGGGGAGGGTTGGGGTCCCAGTCCCTCCCAATCCCCTCCCAGTTCCCCCCAGTCCCCTCCCAGTTCCCCACAAGTCCCTCCCAGTTTCCCACAAGTCCCTCCCAGTCCGTCCCAGTTCCTCTCAGATCCCTCCCAATCCCCTCCCAGTTCCCCACAAATCCCTCCCAGTTCCTAACCAGTCCTTCCCAGTCCCTCCCAGTAACCACAAACACAAAGTTCTAAAAAACCCCAACTTGGGTCATGTATCAAACTGGGAGCACTGGGAGGGCACTGGGAGGGCACTGGAGGCCTTACTGGTTTGACTGGTTTGGTACTAGTGTGGTACTGGTGTGACTGGGAGGTCACTGGGTTGTTACTGGTTTGTACTGGTGTAACTGGGAAGGTCCCTGGGAGGTCACTGGTGCCCTCCCAGTGCCCAGGACCCCAAACTGGGAGCCCAAAAGTGGTGTGACTGGCCTGTACTGGGAGCACTGGGAGGTCACTGGTGTGTTACTGGTGTGACTGGGATGCTACTGGTCTGTACTGGTGTGACTGGGAGGTCACTGGTGTGGTACTGGAGTGACTGGGTTGTTACTGGTTTGCACTGGTGTAACTGGGAGGCCACTGAGAGGTCCCTGGTGCCCTCCCAGTGCCCAGGACCCCCAACTGGGAGCCTGAAGTGGCGTGACTGGTCTGTACTGGTGTTACTGGGACGTTACTGGTGTGGCTGGGATGTTACTGATCTGGACTGGGCTGTTACTGGTCTGGACTGCTGTAACTGGGAGGTCCCTGGTGCCCTCCCTGGTGCCCAAGACCCCAAACCGGAGGCACAGAACTGGTGTGATTGGGATGCTACTGGTCTGTACTGGTGTAACTGGGAGCTCACTGGTGCCCTCCCAGTGCCCAAGGCCCCAAACTGGGGAGAGGGAATTGGTGGAACTGGTGTGGCCAGGCTGTTCCTGCTCCCTACTGGTCTGTACTGGTGTAACTGGGAGCTCACTGGTGCCCTCCTGTTGCCCGTAACCAAAACACAAACCAACAGAGTCAGTTTATGCGGTGCTTTATTCAGGGCCCGGGAAGCCTGAGGACTAGCGTCTAAAGTCAGGGTTCCGAAGACCCTCATTTTTGGTTCAGCTTTTATACTTTTTTCATTACAGGCCACGTACAGAGTTACATAAATTTTAGTCACAAACTGTCACATAGATCATGCAGATAACAATAGACAAACAGTCACATAGATCTTACAAATAACAATAGATAGTCATCTCTTAAACTGTAAATCCACGGTTTACCATTTCAGCTGTCATTACCACCTGGCCCACCACCTGGATACAATATTTTATCTTGATCTTTGGTATATGGCATCAGTTTGCTTAACTATTCTCCTTTTGATTAATGTTTTTGCTGATGGGGTCAACACACTCCTTATTCTCCTTTGATCATTGTTCTTGTAAGGGTTAGCTCATTCTTAACTAGTTACTTATTTCCAGAGTTTTAGTCTACCCGAGCCCCTTCTAACTCTTAATTTGTCCATTTTAAAATTTTACAACCAATATTATTTTATATCTACTATAAACTGTAACACCATCACCCAGAGCTGGTTCCATTTCTCCAGGAACCCATAACATTACTGACAGTGTAGGGTTAAATGGGGATGGTGCAGCATGCACAAACCTTTGCCTCACAGGCTTAGGGCATGGCATGTGATAAGGATCTGCAGTCTCATCATTGGTAGAGATCACATCTCGTACAGCCAATGCTTTCAGATACCTGAGAGCTTTTCCAAGCGTGGGTGCTTTGACCTGTGGGCAGTCTGTTTCCTCTTGATAGGGATATTTCCTGTGTGTATGAAATGTGTATCCTATGGGTATCTCCTAAGTGTGGGAAAAAACACTGTACCATGTACAACACTGTTGAAGACCATATCACAACTACAGTTCTTAAGCACCTCTCACCAAGAATGAACACAGAGCAACAAAAGTTACGGCATGATTGATTTAATTTCAAACCCTGTGAAATTTAAAGGAAAATAGTTTGATTTCCACTCAGCTGAGCCATCTGGCTCCTGTCTTTGGATTAATTGTTACCTTTTGCGTTTTGAATTGTTCCTCTGATAACCTGGCCATTCGTGGCCTAGAAATGCCAATTCTTCCTTTGTATGGAGGTGTTGGGGACTGGTCAGATTCCAATATGGTCCCTCAGGAGTCCAATACTGGGACCAGTCCTGTTCAATACATTAAACAGTGACACAGAGAGTGGGATCAAGTGCACTCTCAGGGAACTTGAAAGTGACACTATGCTGAGTGAGTCAAGTGACACATTAGAGAGACCGGATGTCAAGCAGAGCAGATGGTTTGAGTTAGTGGACAATCAAGGACTCTAAGTAAGGTACAGCAGGATTGGTTTAATTTCTAACCCTGTGAAATTTCCAAAGAGAATTGTTTGATTCCCACTCAGCGGAGCCATCTGGGTATCCTCCAGCTGAAGTCAAAATTCAAACTATTCATATGAATGAGTTGAAATTTGAACCAGGCTCAAGCTAATTAGCTTAAGCCCCACGTTGGGCACCAATAAATTTGTCAGGGTTTAACACAGGGCTGGCAATTAACTGAATGACAGATGCTCTGTATTAATACCCCTCTCCACCCTGATAAAGAAAGGAGAGATTTAGGGAGAGACTTATGGGTTGGAAACTAAACTACTCAGCTTTGATGAAACAGTAATGATAAAAAGGAAAAAATTACTAAATATATACAAATATACAGAAAAATGGTACCATGTTCCTACCCCCTCACTCCCAATAACTCTCACGTCACCACCAAGGCTGCAGTGCGGCCCTGGGAAAGTCCAGGCTTGACTTCTGGAATCTGCAGCAGTGTGGAGCTGGAGGCAGGAACACACAGATTCAGGCTGGTATGGATCAGGACCACAGGTCATGGCTTCTCATCGGGCCTGGGTCTCAGCTGTAAAGGGAACAGCTGAGAAACTGCACCCAGCCCATCACAAAGCCTTGGTGGTGCTGTCGAGAGCCCAGGCCTGGAACTGTCTGGGACAATGTCACAGAATCATAGAATCATGAAAGGGGTTGAGTTGGAAGAGTTCCAGATCATCTTGTTCCAATCCCCTGCACTCACGGGTGGGGACACTTCCCACCCAACTGAAGACAACCCTGTCCCTGTCCCCATGGAACTCACTGGAAATCCAGACATAGAGAGACAAAAGCCATCTCACATTCCTGCCATTTTCCCAAGCCATGCTCTCTTTGCTCAAATGTGACTTTTTCTAAAATTTTATGTGTTCCACTTAATAACTGATATTATCCTGGTGCAGGGTGCTCCAGGGCTGCAGATCCACATCTGCCCCTCCGTGCTCCTCCATGGGCTGCAGGGGACAGCTGCCCTCTCCCCACAGCCTGCAGGGGAACTGCTGTTCTGGCCCTTCCTTCAGTCACTGACCTTGGGGTCTTGTGGAGGGCTGGCAGCAGGCTTCCACCTCCTTCTCCATGGACATCTCGGGCATTTTCTGCCAGACATTCCATGGTAACCCAGGGCAGCTGCTGACTCCTGAGGGAGGTGCTCTCCCAGATATGGGCACCCCAGGTTTCCACAACCGTTTTGTGTCCCTATGGTCACCGCAGAGACCCCCATGACAATGGTGGTGGCTGTGGAGACTCCCAGGCCTGGAACTGGCTGGGACTGTGTCACAGAACAATGGAATCATGGAATGGGCTGGGTTGGAAGGGTTCAAGATCATCTAGTTCCAACCCAACCTATTCCATGATTCCACTCAACCTTGCCCCTGTCCCCATGGAACTCCCTTCTTAAACCCATCCACAGCATCAGCCCCAGTCGAAGCTGGTGGACAGAGAGATGAGTAACAGCCAGCTGTGTGCTCAGGTGCTCAAGAAGGCCACCAACATCCTGGTTTATATCAGGAATGGCAGGGCCAGGAGTAGTACGGAAGTGATCGTGCCCATGGATCAAGACAGGCAACAGTGTTGGCACAAGTTCTGGACACTGAGGCACTGTCACATCCTTTCAGGAGGACTTTTGGGTTACTGATAGAACTGTGACCCTCATCATCTTGTGAACTTCCCACCCACCACATCACCCACCTCTTCAATCCAGACATCCCCAGTCTGGCTACAACAGGACAATGGTAGAGCATGGCAAAGGGCTTGCTAAAGGCCAGGTGCACTCCAGGCCTTTCTGTCCCCTGCCCACTCTGCTTCAGCAATCCCCTCTTTGTCCTTCACCTGCCTGCAGCAGGATGGACCCCATCACTGTCCCAGGGACTGAGGTCACAGAATCATGGAATCCTAGAATGTTAGGGGTTGGAAGGGACCTCTAGAGATCATCCAGTCCAACCCCTCTGCCAAAGCAGGATCACCCAGGGCAGGACACACAGGAACACACCCAGGGATGTGTTGTAAATCTCTAGAAAAGGAGACTCCACAGCCTCTCTGGGCAGCCTGTTCAAGTGTTCCCACAGCCTCACAGACAAGAAGTTTTGCCTCATCTTGAGGTGGAATTTCCTATGTTCCAGCTCAAACCCACTGTTCCACTGAAAAGAGATTGGCCCCTTCCTTTTGACACCCACCCCTCAGATATTTATAGACATTAATAACATCCCCTCCTCAGCCTTGATTTCTCAAAGCTAAAAAGCTCCAACTCTGAACTTTGACCACCTCAGTTACCATGGAGAGTGCCCCGAGTTATCCCAAGATGGGGTTTGGAGGCCCCAAGCCCATGGCCAGTCTGAAGAAGTTGATGATGGGTCAATGCTCAGTGCTGTGGAGACTGTGAGCAGTAGAGCAGTATCCTGGGAGTGCCTGAAAGGTGGGTTTGGGAATGGTGGAACTTTTCTTCACAGTGAGAAACAGCTTGGGCAAGAAAGAATGGCCCAAAGGGAAGCTGGGGATGCCTGGAGCGGAGAGCAGAAGAAAGAAATGTCACTGCAAGGGCCATGCTGGGGAACACCACATCCCCCAGAAGGAGCCTGGATCAGCCCAAGGCTCTGTGTGCCAAGGCAGAGGCAGGGAGGACACAGAGATGTCAGGAGAGGAAGGGGACAGCAAGGTGGGGCAGGCGGGTGAAGGAGCAGAGCCTGCAGGGCAAGAGGCACAGGGGATGGGACAGCCCAGGACAGACTGTGCTGGAGAGGAGAGAGGGAAAAGCTGTGGAAAAGCTGGAGGCACACTTGGCAGAGCCAAGCTCTCCATGCCTTTGCTGATGGCTCTTGTCTCTGTCCCTGATGGCCATGGGGAGACAAGTGGAGCTTCCAGCAGCACTGGGGCTCAGGGCCTCCTTGTCCATGTGCAGGAGGCTGGGAGGTGCCGTGCCATAGTCCTGCCCTTGGCATTGCCCATCTCCACATGCCAGTGCTGCCAGGAGAGCCCTGAGGGCTGAGGCAGGGACAGGATCTCCCTCCCTTGCCAGGGGCTGGGGCTCAGGGCTGGCACCTTTGGGGAATGGGCTCAGGGCTGGGCCCTTTGCAGTCCTGACACACAGCCAGGCTTCCTCAGCACCAGAGCCACCTGCACCTTCCTTTTCCCCACCTGCCATCACTGCCTCCTGCTTCCTGCTCCCCCCACACCCTGCAGGGGACGCTGCTTTCTCAGGGCTGTCCCTCAGGGGGACCCAGGCACATGCCAAGAAACTTTGGAAACTTTGGACTCTGCCTTGGACTTTCTTGGGGAGAAAGAAGCTTCTGCTGCTTCCTCTCCTTGCCTCTTGAGCAATTGTCATGGGCTCAGCATCAACCCCCCAGAGGGCTCATTACAGCTGTGAGCTGGGCTCCTGGGATGGAGGGAGCTGCTGGCAAGTAGGCAGTGCTGCAGAGAGAGAGCTCTGGGCAGGAGCAGCTCCTCTGCAGAGCGCAGCAGGGCTGAGGGCACTGCCAGGGTATCTGGGGGAGATGAGCAAGGCAGAGAGAGCTTCAAGGGGGTGAAGATGGAGGGGATGAGTGGAGGCTCAGTGGAGGAGAACCTTCCCAGCTTCTGACATGGTGAGTGTCTGGTGCAGGGCAGTGAAGCTGGTGCAGTTCCTGGAGGCATCTCCTAAAGCTGCAGAGCCAGAGCTGCTGGGAGCTGTAAGGGGGGAAGGGGCTGGAGGTGGAAGGGGAATTGTGAAGAGGAGTGAGGGGGTGTGTGCAGGCAGGGGTGCCCAGGGCTGTCCTTCAGAGCAGGGTCCTGCAGCCCAGGGGCTGTGTGCTGGGGCAGGGACTCTGCTGCCTGCCTGCCTGCCAGGGGCAGCTCTCAGCCTGCCCAGGGAGCTCCCTGGTGCTGGCAGAAGCTGTGGCTGGCAGGAGACAGGGAGCACAGGGCAGGCTCCTGGTGCTGGTGAGAGAGGGATGAATTGCTCAGGGCTGCTCACAGCTCCAGCTGATGCCCAGAAGATTTCTGAGGGGACTTTTCAGGAGTCCCTTCAGGGCAGGGCTTTCCTGCTCCTGGCTGGCCTCTCCTCAGGCTCTGCTTCCACTTGTCTCTCCAGGACATGGAAAGCTCTTTCTGCACTCTGCAGAAGGCACAGAGACCCCTGTTCTCCCCAGCCCTTGTCTGAGCTGCTCCTGAGCCCCTGCACAGCCAGAGATGCCCCTGGACAGGTCCTGCTGCTGCCAGGAGGGGTCTGCAGGGTAGAGCTGAGCGCTCAGGGGGTGGGATGGGGGCTGTGAGCACTGACAGAGAGGAGAGCTGGGGACAGAGAAAGAGCTGCAGGCAGCAGAGATGGGCAGGGATGGAGAGGGAACTGCTGCCTGGAAGATGATGGCAGAGGGGATTCCTGCACCTCCCAGCCATCCCCTGCAGAACTGCTGCCCTCCCTAGAGCTAAACCCTGCTCTCTGTCACACAGCACAGTCCCCCAGCCCTTCAAATCATAGGCAATGAATTCTGAGCATCCTTCCAGCAGCCCCCCCTGCACCAGAGAGGAGAAATGCTGGAGTCTCTGCCTGTGTCTCCCTGTCCCGACTCTCTTGGCAGCAGAACTTTGGCAGGTTCCCCTCTTGCCCCTGCTGCTGCTGCTGGCCTTGTTTTTCCCTTTCTTTTTGCTGGGCTGGGGGGTGAGGATTTGGGTTCAGCTCAGACACTGATGCTGCAGGTCCTGTCCTGCTGCTGTATCCATGAAGGAAAAGCATCCAGACTTACGTAGATTTGGTGCTGTAGGGACTACAGGATATGGGGTTAGGGGTCAGCCCACCCTCCCATCAGGATACCCCATCTTTAGGGTCTTTGCCTCTTTGTGCAGCTGAGAGCAGGACTGATGGACAGAGCAGCTGTCCTCACTCTGCACTAAGGGACAGTCCCTTTGTCTCTCAGCACCCTGACAGTTTTAGTTGCAGAGAAGAAATACCAGGGGCTTTGGCATTATAATATTCCTCATGTGTTTTTGAGAAACTGGACCAGACCAAACCATGCTGAATCTGCTCTGCTCTGCTCTGCAGGCTGGTGCTGCACTGGGCTGACAATGCTGGAAATCTCTCGGATTTTAACACTGGATTCAATGTCAGATCAACATTTCCTTTTTTATTAATTCCTGTAGGGCAGGACTGACTTCCACTAAGCCCAGAGTGCATACCCTGCTTTGAGTTACACCATCAGCCAGCACCAACTATAGCTCGTGAATGGCACCTGCAAAAACTCTTCCTGTACGTAGTGAGGTGGTTTGGGGATTTCTGTGAATTTCTAAAATAATTTGCTCAGAAAAATCTGACCTGACTTACTTATGTCTTTTCTTTCTCTGGCAGTGCACCATCCCCAGAGGCAGCAGATGTCCAACAGCAGCTCCATCAGGCAGTTCCTCCTCCTGGCATTTGCAGACAGGCGGGAGCTGCAGCTCTTGCACTTCTGGCTCTTCCTGGGCATCTACCTGGCTGCCCTCCTGGGCAACGGCCTCATCATCACCACCATCGCCTGTGACCACCACCTCCACACCCCCATGTACTTCTTCCTCCTCAACCTCTCCCTCCTCGACCTGGGATCCATCTCCACCACTCTGCCCAAAGCCATGGCCAATTCCCTCTGGGACAACACCAACATCTCCTACAAGGGATGTGCTGCACAGCTCTTCTTCTTTGTCTTTTTGATGTCAGCAGAGTTTTATCTCCTGACCATCATGTCCTACGACCGCTACGTGGCCATCTGCAAACCCCTGCACTACGGGACCCTCCTGGGCAGCAGAGCTTGTGTCCACATGGCAGCAGCTGCCTGGGGCACTGGGTTTCTCTATGCTCTGCTGCACACAGCCAATACATTTTCCCTGCCCCTCTGCCAGGGCAATGCCCTGGACCAGTTCTTCTGTGAAATCCCCCAGATCCTCAAGCTCTCCTGCTCACACTCCTACCTCAGGGAACTTGGGCTTATTGTGGTCAGTGTCTGTTTAGCTTTTGTCTGTTTTGTTTTCATCGTGGTGTCCTATGTGGAGATCTTCAGGGCTGTGCTGAGGATCCCCTCTGAGCAGGGAAGGCACAAAGCCTTTTCCACGTGCCTCCCTCACCTGGCCGTGGTCTCTCTGTTCATCAGCACAGCCATGTTTTCCAACCTGAAGCCCCCCTCCATCTCTTCCCCCTCCCTGGATCTGGTCGTGGCAGTTCTGTACTCGGTAGTTCCTCCAGCAGTGAACCCCCTCATCTACAGCATGAGGAACCAGGACCTCAAGGATTCTATCAGGAAACTGATTGCAATGACATTTTTCAACAATGAGAAATTCATCATCATTCTCCAGAGATGACTCCCACAATATGTTATTCCCTGTATTTTTTTTGGTTTTTTGTGGGGTTTTTTTTTGTTTTTTTAGCCACTGCATTTATCATTACTTCTGTTTTGTTGTCATTTCTGGTAAAGTTACTACATTAATGTTTAGACCTGTATAGCTAAAGCTAAAAAATGTCCCTGTTTTTAGCTTCCTGGTTACCTTATAAAATTTGTTCTAACCCTTACTGCGAGTCCTTGATTATCAACTAACAAAAAACATCTTCCCGTGTCCACATCCTGTCCCTCTAAGGTGTCACTAGACCCACTCAGCATAGTGTCACTTTCAAATTCTCTGCAGGTTCACTTGATGCCACTCTCTGTGTCACTGATGAAGATATTGAACAGGACTGGTTCCGCTATGGACCCCTGAAGGACCATATTGGAATGTGACCCAGTATCCAACACCTCCCTGCAAAGAAAGAATTGGCATTTCTAAGGCCATGAATGGCCAGGTTTTCAGAGGAACAACTGAAAATGCAAAAGGTAAAAATTCATCCAAGGACAGTTCCAACATCTCTGTGAAAGACTCACCCGTGGGTCAATGGGAGAGCCTCCCAGGATGACCTTGTCAGCTGAAGGTGAGAGGTTTCTGCCAATGGGATCAGAAACTCACGGTGGGAAGCCAGAGTAGGGACAGGGTGGGGTTTTGATACCAGCAGCAGAGCTGGGCTGAGGGACTCAACACCCTCTGTGCCTGAGCCTGTACTGAAGGGGTCTGCAGGGCTCTTGTGCTCAGGGAAAGGGCACAGGAGGAGAGCACGGATGGGCAGGAGCCTCAGGACATCCCAGAAGGACAAATCCAGGGTCTGCCCCTGACAGGGACTCACCCTGGCCATGGCCCAGGCTGGGGCTGCCTAGATGGGAGAGCCCTGTGGGAAAAGCCTTGGTGGGCAGAAGCTGGGCAGGAGGAGTCTTGTGTCCTGGCAGCAAGAGAGGCCACCAGCACCCTGGGCTGAATGACCAGGAGAGTTTAGAAACGGTCACTATCACCACCACCAGGAAAAACTCTTTCTTAAGGCTCTGAACTTGGTTTACTCCTCATCTAATCTTGGGCTAGCCGGGAGGTAGTGTACATTTTCTGACATTACTGATCTTCACACCCCACTGACCCCAGGAAGGATCATGACCCACAAGTGAGGGATGGGCTCTGCCTTCCCATTGCCTGAGGTTCAGAGAGCGGCCTCACTGCTTAAAAAAAGCTAATAAATAAAAGCCACCTTTAGAGATCCTTTCCCTCCCTGCAATCATGGCCTCCAGTGATCTGCTCTAACAAGGCCATGGGGAGGCTCTGGCAGCAATGGTCCTCAGTGGGGCCAATCAATGCTTCAAGGTACTTTCAGGTTCCATTCTGACTTCTGGAGCAGTTTGTTCATTCATCTCTCAGCACCTGAGGATCATGGACTCAGCACCAAACACACCCTGGGGCTCCTTGAAATACAGAGAGCACTAAAGGGCCATGGCTCTCCATGGGATATTCTTCACATCTTCCAGACTTGTACAGCTAATTGGAGAGGTTTAAACACTGTAGTTAAGGATGAAAATTTCCTACTGTGCTTAATGAAAATGGTTTGTGGGAGTTTTTTCTATTTTAACAGATCATGTCATGATTTTCAGTTTAGAGAAGAGGTGACAGAAGTTCCCTGAGGGCTGACACTGTGTGGCCAACTTTACTTCTCACCTCCCCAGCCCCACCATTCCTTTCATGTCCCTCCTGGGACTTCCATCCCTGCTCCTTGCATCAGACTTCTCCTCTCCTCTCTGCAGCTGGAGGTTACAGCTCCACTGCACCACCTCCCCCCTGCTCTCCTTAGAGAACTGACTGCACACGGGCACAGCAGGAGTTTTCCTTTGTGCCAGCCAAGAAAAGTCAAACAGAGAAAGTGAAGAAGAATCTGATGAGAAAGGGTTTAGAGAGACAGATGGGAAAAGAGAGATGTGATCATCATGACAGAGGTGGCTAAAGAGACAATCAGGCTGCTGAAAGACAGGGGAGCTTTGAACAACCTGCTGCTCAAAGCAGCACCCAGGGGAGAGGAATCTGAATGAACAAAGAGTATTCTCCGCGCTGGAGACTTGAGCCGCCATCTTTTTAGAAGCATTTGCACAGGCTGCCAATGCAGGAGTCCCCATCCCTGGAGGTGTCCAACAAAGGGACATCTGCGTTGCTTGGGGAGATGATGGGGTGGTTCCAGGGGTGTAGGACTGACACCTGGACTCGGTGATCTTGAAGATCTTTTCCAGCCATGATGGTTCCCTGATTCCGTGAGTCTTCAGGCATGTTCCAGCACCTGCCTGGGCACACCTGACCCTGCTTCCAGGTGACAAGGGGACCCTTTGTGACATCCCCTCACTGCACAGGCCCAGCTGCTGGAGACAGGTGAGTGAGGGGCCTTTGGCTGCTTTGCTGTGCTCCTGCATGGCAGTGGTTTCTGGGCACATCCCCGGCCTGATCTGTGCCAGTCCTGTCTTTGTGTCCCCCTGCCCAGGCCTGACTCTGTCCTCAGGAACTGGCATGTGGCTGGGTGCTGGGTCGGGCCCTTCATTCTCTCCTGCCAGCACCTTCAGCTCACCCTTCTCCCTCGCTCTGTTAGATTCCCAGTCTGCTTCCAGCAGACATCCGGATCCTCTACCAGCTGAGGACGAGGATGGTCAGGAGGGCTTTGAGGACTCAGGGAGGTACCTATAGAGACTGCCACCTGCCTTGTGCCTGCTCCAGCTGAGGAGGTGGCTGTCAGCAGAGGGGTGGCTGAGCAGGGCCCACAGAGCCTTTGCTGTCCTGCCCTCCCCGGCTCTCCCTCGGCCCCCGCAGGCAGGAGGGGCGGCAGCGATGCCGGCAGCGCCTGCCAGGGAGCCGGGCGGGAGCCTGGTGCTCAGCACACGGCGTTTGTGCCAGGCTGCTCCTCCACTGCTCCAGCAGCACAGAAATTGTCTGCTTCACACAGGCAAGAGAAATGCGGGACAGAGTCACGCTGCACAGCATCCGGAAGAGACTGCAGGACAACTGCAGAGACATCAGGTTGCAGGGCCTGCTCCTCCTCAGAGAGATCACGGCTGCTCCCATGACAGCGGACAGAGCCATCAACACCGCTCTGGTGCTGGGGCCAAAGCTCCCACCCCTCTTTGATGATGTAAGGCTGCTGTGGGACCTGACCCCGCAGAGGGGCCCGGGGCAAGGACAGCTGCCCTCCAGCCCAGCCCCACGGGCAGCTCTTGGGCAGGGCTGCTGCCCTCCTCATGCTCCTGGGCTGCTGGGAGGGCTTCTGGGCTCTGGAGCCCAGCACAGCCTCTCCTTGGCAGGATGAGGCCTCTGCTGCCCCCAGCCCCACCACCCCGCAGCATCTCCCCACTCAGAACCACGGGAACTGTGGGTAGGGAGAGGCTGTTGCTACAGTTCCCTGTCTTCCTTCCTTCCTCCCAGGAGCCCAGCCAGGTGCAGGAGCTCTCCATCAGCCTCTTTGGAGAGATGATGGGGGCTGTGGTGTGCAGACAGAAGAGATAGGTGGAGAAGTTAATCCGGAGGGCCCTGGTCTCTCTCTTGCTCAGAATGCATGACAGCACTGAGAGTGTGGCCGAGGTACAGACTTCAGAGCTGTCCCCCTGCTTTGTCCTTCCCTCTGCCCCAGCCCTGGCAGCAGCTCAGCAGCTCTTGCCCATCTCTCTGCTGCTGGCTGGCAGAGCATGACACCTGAGCTGGTGGCTGCCCCGTGTCCCTGCCTCGGGCACTGAATCCCCATCCTTCAGGCTCTGTCCCCAGCTGCCTCTTCCCAGAAGGAGCTGGGGACACTTTGCAGCCTTGCCCAAAGGAGGGGGGTGAGAGGTCTCCTTCTCCCAGCTGTGGTGCCAGCTCCCACCCTGTGCTGCTTTGCAGGCCTCTGGAAAAGCCCTCCTCACAGCTGCAAAGTTCCTGGGCTGGAGGAAGCTCAAGAGACAGGTCGGGAACCAGCAGAAGTGTAGGACTGGGGAGACCCTGGTGAGGACAAGCCCCAGGTGCCAGGGCCTGGGCTGGACAAGGGCTGCCCCATGTGCCCAGGGTGTGGATGTGCAGCTCTTTGTGGCTGGCCCTGCTCCAGAGCGGAACACACAGCCTGGAGCTCAGTGCCCCTTGCCCTTCCCTTTCCCATTGTTCCCTTTTCCCTTTTCGCTTCACAAGAAGAGGGGAAAAGCAGTAACACACGGGGTACGGAACAAAAATGGCAATCTGTACAAATCCGTACACAACCCGGTCTGGATGCTGGCAGGGATGGGTGCCTGAGGGTCCCTGCGGATGGCTGACTCAGGAGGGGGCTCCAGGGCTCTGCCCAGCACCCGATGGATGTGGATTCCCATGGGGACCCAGCTCTGGGGAAAGGAGCGCAGGGAAGCGGCAGCAGCGAAGCAAGGGGCGGGCGAAAGAGAGGGCGGGCTCCCGGCAGGCGATGGGAGGGAACATGGAGCCCTCTGCGCTCCGCCCCTCCCCGAGGCTGCAGCCCCTGCTGCTTGAGTTCTTCCTCCAGCTATGGCACCCCCCGTGTGTCTGCCCTGACTTGTGTCCACCCTGTCTCACTCCCCTGTCCCCTCCGTGTCGCATCCCCTCCCCGTGTCCCCTCTGTGTGTCAGCTCCGTCTCCCTTCTCCTGTCACATTGTCTCGTCCCCCTGTCTCACCCCATGTCCCTGCCCGTGTCCCCTCCGTAACCTTCCCTCAGTTTTACCCCCCCCCAGTGTGTCACCCCCCTCTGTCCAGGTCACCAACAGGCGTGTGCGCGGCACGTGCCAACCGTGTAAGATGCGTGTACCAGGCACGCGCCAGGCGTGTAAGGTGTGTGTGCCGGGAGTGTTCCAGGTTTGTCCCACGTGCATGAGAGACGTGTGAAAAGCGTGTGCCAAACATGTGAGACGTGCACCAGGCGTGTACCCAGCGCCTGAGATGTGTGCGAGAAGCTCGTGCCAGCCATGTGAGATGCATGTGCCAACCGTGTGCCAGGCGTGTGAGCTGTGTGTGCCTGGCTTTTGAGAAGCATCTGCCAAGCATGTACCTGTGTCCTAGTTTGGTCCAGGATAAAGGTGATTTTCTGTCTTGTCATTTTGCTTTCAGCTCAGTCTCTCCTAAGTAGCTGCACTTGCTGAAATTTCACAGCCAGTTTCTCAGACAGTGTCTGCTGCTGGGACTGATAACACTCGATGTTTATAGTTACAGCTGGAGACTGGTGTGCAGAACCAAGGACACTGCTCAGCTCTGGAAAACATCTTTTGCTCCAGAAAGAGAAAAGGAGTAAAGAGGTCACACCACAACCCTCCTTTAGGGAGGGGCAGACAAAAGAAATGACCAAAATTGACCAAACGGAGTATTCCATCCCATACACCTCATCCTCAGTATAAGTTTGAGGGATCACGAGGGTCAAACCTCTTCCTGCTTCCCCTTCTTCTCCTGTCCCTGTTTGCTTCAGCATCCTGGGAGGATTCCATCCCTTCCTCTGCCTGTGCTCCTGATCCATACCAGCCTGAATCTGTGTGTTCCTGCCTCCAGCTCCACACTGCTGCCGATTCCAGAAGTCCAGCCTGGACTTTCCCAGGGCTGCCCTGCAGCCTCGGTGGTGATGTGAGAGTTATTGGGGGAGGAACACGGTATCAATTTTCCTGTATATCTGTATATATTTAGTAATTTTTCCTTTTTATCATTACTGTTTCATTAAAGCTGTGTAGTTTAGTTTCCAACCCATAGGTCTCTCTCTCTTATCCTTCTCCTTCCTTTATCAGGGAGGTGAGGGGGATAAGTGTATGACACTGAGGCACGGTCACTGCTTGCCAGGAGGACTTTGGATCCCTGATGGCACTGTGACCCTCATCATCTCGTGAACTTCCCACCCACCACATCACCCACCTCTTCAATCCAGACATCCCCAGTCTGGCTACAACAGGACAATGGTAGAGCATGGCAAAGGGCTTGCTAAAGGCCAGCTGCACCCCAGGCCTTTCTGTCCCCTGCCCACTCTGCTTCAGCAATCCCCTCTTTGTCCTTCACCTGCCTGCAGCAGGATGGACCCCATCACTGTCCCAGGGACTGAGGTCATAGAATCATGGAATCCTAGAATGTTAGGGGTTGAAAGGGACCTCTAGAGATCATCCAGTCCAACCCCTCTGCCAAAGCAGGATCACCCAGGGCAGGCCACACAGGAACACACCCAGGGATGTGTTGAAAGTCTCCAAAAAAGGAGACTCCACAGCCTCTCTGGGCAGCCTGTTCCAGTGCTCCCACAACCTCACAGTGAAGAAGTTTTTCCTCATGTTGAGGTGGAACTTCCTATGTTGTAGCTTAAACCCATTATTCCTTGTCCTATTAACGGGCACCACTGAAAAGAGATTGACCTATTCCTTTTGATACCCACCCCTCAGATATTTATAGGCATTCATAAGATCCAGTATAAGCCTTCTTTTCTCATGGCTAAAAAGCCCTAATTCTCTCAATCTTTCTTCATAGGAGAGATGTTCATGTTCCTTAATCATCCCCCTATCTCTCCCTTGGACTGTCTTCAGCAGATCCCTGCCTCTTGAACAACTGGATCCAGTATTTCAGGTGTGGTCTCACAATGGCAGAGGGGTATGAAAACCTCCCTAGATATGCTGGACGCACTTTTCCTGATGCACCCCAGGACACCATTGGCCCTCTTGGCCACAAGGGACCATTGTTGACCCATGGAGAATTTCCTGTCCACTGGGACTCCAGATTTTTCTCCATGGAGCTCTTTTCCAGCAGAATGTCCCCTAATCTGCACTGGTGGTTGGTGTTATTCCCACCCAGATTCAGGACTCTACACTTGTCCTTATTGAATTGGATGAAGCTCACCCTTGCCCAGCTCTCCAGCCTCTCCAGATCCCATGGAGAGCAGCACAGCCTTCTGGTATCTCAGCCACCTGTCCCAACTTTGGATCATCAGGAACTTGCTGAGGGTACACACCATCCCCTCATCCAGGTCGTTGATGAAGAGATTGACCAAAACTGGACCCAGTATTGATCCCTGGGGAACACCACTGGTCACAGGCCTCCATCTTGACTCTGTGCCACTCATCACAACACTCTGAACTCTCTTGCTGAGACTGTTACCAGTCCACCTGGCAGTCCATTCATCTGTCCATCTGTCCCTTATTTCTTGAGTTTTGTTATGAGGATGTTATGGGAGACAGTGTCTAAAGCTTTACTGAATTCAAGGTATATGACATCCACTGCTCTCCCTTCATCTGCCCATTAGGCCTTCCCTTTGCAGAAGGATGTCAGGTTAGTCAAGCAAGATTTCTCCTTAGTAAATCCATGTTGGCTGCTCCTGAGAACCTTCTTTGTGTTTGCACACTCAAGGTTTTGAATATTCTGTAAGGCAGGACTTCTCCTTTCCTACACAGTACTGAGCTACATCTATCATTGCAGAGACCTGGAATCCCCTTAGTTTCAACACACATTTTCTCCTTCCTCTCTTTCATCCTCCTGTGTCATATTGACTGTAGCACAATGGACCTTCCAGTGCCTCCAGGGCTCCTAGTGGAATTCTGAAGAGGGACTGCTTGCAAAGACCTGGACTGATAGGATGGAAGGCAATGGGTTTAAGAGAGAGAAGAGTGGATTTGGATTGAAAGTTAGGAACAAGTTCTTTATCATAAGGGTACTGAATAAAATGGCACATGTTGCCCAGTAAGGTGGTTGAGGACTCAAGCCTGGAGATTTTCAAGGTCAGGCTTGAGGAGGCTCTGCTAACCTGATCTAGTTGAGGCTGTCCCTGATTACTGCAGTTTAAATGGATGATAATGAGAGGTTCCTTCCAAAAAAATATTTCTGTGATTCTGTGATTCTATGATTATATGATTTTCAGACACCTCAATAACCAGGGAGAGTGTGCAGACATATCCCAAGATGGGATTTGGGGACCCCAAAAAATTACCCAGTCTACACAGGTTAGTGGGTCAAGATCCAGTGCTGTGCAGACTTGTAGAGCAGTAACCTGCTCTACTTCAGGGAGTGCCTGAAGGGTGGATTTGGGCATGGTGGAGATTTTCTTCACACTGGGAAAAAACTTAGGCAAGAAAGAATGGCCCAAAGGGCAGCTGGGGATGCCTGGAGTGGAGAGCAGAAGAAAGAAATGTGACTGGAAGGGCCATGCTGGGGAACACCACATCCCCCAGAAGGAGCCTGGATCAGCCCAAGGCTCTGTGTGCCAAGGCAGAGGCAGGGAGGACACAGAGATGTCAGGAGAGGAAGGGGACAGCAAGGTGGGGCAGGCGGGTGAAGGAGCAGAGCCTGCAGGGCAAGAGGCACAGGGGATGGGACAGCCCAGGACAGACTGTGCTGGAGAGGAGAGAGGGAAAAGCTGTGGAAAAGCTGGAGGCACACTTGGCAGAGCCAAGCTCTCCATGCCTTTGCTGATGGCTCTTGTCTCTGTCCCTGATGGCCATGGGGAGACAAGTGGAGCTTCCAGCAGCACTGGGGCTCAGGGCCTCCTTGTCCATGTGCAGGAGGCTGGGAGGTGCCGTGCCATAGTCCTGCCCTTGGCATTGCCCATCTCCACATGCCAGTGCTGCCAGGAGAGCCCTGAGGGCTGAGGCAGGGACAGGATCTCCCTCCCTTGCCAGGGGCTGGGGCTCAGGGCTGGCACCTTTGGGGAATGGGCTCAGGGCTGGGCCCTTTGCAGTCCTGACACACAGCCAGGCTTCCTCAGCACCAGAGCCACCTGCACCTTCCTTTTCCCCACCTGCCATCACTGCCTCCTGCTTCCTGCTCCCCCCACACCCTGCAGGGGACGCTGCTTTCTCAGGGCTGTCCCTCAGGGGGACCCAGGCACATGCCAAGAAACTTTGGAAACTTTGGACTCTGCCTTGGACTTTCTTGTGGAGAAAGAAGCTTCTGCAGCTTCTCCTCCTTGCCTCTTGAGCAATTATCATGGGCTCAGCATCAACCCCCCAGAGGGCTCATTACAGCTGTGAGCTGGGCTCCTGGGATGGAGGGAGCTGCTGGTAAGTAGGCAGTGCTGCAGAGAGAGAGCTCTGGGCAGGAGCAGCTCCTCTGCAGAGCACAGCAGGGCTGAGGGCACTGCCTGCAGGCAGCAGGGCAGGGGAGAGAGAGCAAGGAGGGAGAGGAGAAAGGCAGCCTGGGCTGGGAGGAGAGCTGAGAGCTGCCTGGGCTGGGCAAGAGAGAAATCTTCCCAGCCTCTGCCATGGTGAGTCTCTGGCTGCAGGGCAGGGAAGCTGGGCTTCCTGGAGGGGGTCTTCCTTCTCCAGCTGGCAGCCTGTGCCACAGCTGCTGGGATCCTTGCGGAGGATTTTGGTGGGCAGGAGACAAAGGTTTGGCAGAGCAGGGCTGTCCTGGAGCAGCGTCAGAGGGAGAGGCCATGGGGCTGCCTTCTGCTGGGGATGGCTGCAGGGGCTGAGGGGGTGTGTGCAGGCAGGGGTGCCCAGGGCTGTCCTTCAGAGCAGGGTCCTGCAGCCCAGGGGCTGTGTGCTGGGGCAGGGACTCTGCTGCCTGCCTGCCTGCCAGGGGCAGCTCTCAGCCTGCCCGGGGAGCTCCCTGGTGCTGGCAGAAGCTGTGGCTGGCAGGAGACAGGGAGCACAGGGCAGGCTCCTGGTGCTGGTGAGAGAGGGATGAATTGCTCAGGGCTGCTCACAGCTCCAGCTGATGCCCAGAAGATTTCTGAGGGGCCTTTTCAGGAGTCCCTTCAGGGCAGGGCTTTCCTGCTCCTGGCTGGGCTCTCCTCAGGCTCTGCTTCCACTTGTCTCTCCAGGACATGGAAAGCTCTTTCTGCACTCTGCAGAAGGCACAGAGACCCCAGTTCTCCCCAGCCCTTGTCTGAGCTGCTCCTGAGCCCCTGCACAACCAGAGATGCCCCTGGACAGGTCCTGCAGCTGCCAGGAGGGGTCTGCAGGGCAGAGCTGAGCACTCAGTGGGTGGGATGGGGGCTGTGAGCACTGACAGGGAGGAGAGCTGGGGACAGAGCAAGAGCTGCAGGCAGCAGAGATGGGCAGGGATGGAGAGGGAGCTGCTGCCTGGAAGATGATGGCAGGGGGGATTCCTGCACCTCCCAGCCATCCCCTGCAGAGCTGCTGCCCTCCCTAGAGCTAAACCCTGCTCTCTGTCACACAGCACAGTCCCCCAGCCCTTCAGATCATGGGCACTGAATTCTGAGGATACTTCCAGCAGCCCCCCCCCTGCACCAGAGAGGAGAAATGCTGGAGTCTCTGCCTGTGTCTCCCTGTCCCGACTCTCTTGGCAGCAGAACTTTGGCAGGTTCCCCTCTTGCCCCTGCTGCTGCTGCTGCCCTTGTTCTTCCCGTGTTTTTGCTGGGCTGGGGGGTGAGGATTTGGGTGCATCTCAGGCACTGATGCTGGAGGTCCTGTCCTGCTGGTGTCTCCATGAAGGAAAAGCATCCAAACTTACGTAGATTTGGTGCTGTAGGGACTACAGGATATGGGTTAGGGGTCAGCCCACCCTCCCATCAGGATACCCCATCTTTAGGGTCTTTGCCTCTTTGTGCAGCTGAGAGCAGGACTGATGGACAGAGCAGCTGTCCTCACTCTGCACTAAGGGACAGTCCCTTTGTCTCTCAGCACCCTGACAGTTTTAGTTGCAGAGAAGAAATACCAGGGGCTTTGGCATTATAATATTCCTCATGTGTTTTTGAGGAACTGGACCAGACCAAACCATGCTGAATCTGCTCTGCTCTGCTCTGAGACTGGTGGATCACTGGGCTGACAATGCTGGAAATCTCTTGGACTTTAATATTGGATTCAATGTCAGATCAACATTTCCTTTTTTATTAATTCCTGTAGGGCAGGACTGACTTCCACTGAGCCCAGAGTGCACACCCTGCTTTGAGTTACACCATCAGCCAGAACCAACTATAGCTCGTGAATGGCACCTGCAAAAACTCTTCCTGTACGTAGTGAGGTGGTTCTGGGATTTCTGTGAATTTCTAAAATAATTTGCTCAGAAAAATCTGACCTGACTTACTTATCTCTTTTCTTTCTCTGGCAGTGCACCATCCCCAGAGGCAGCAGATGTCCAACAGCAGCTCCATCAGGCAGTTCCTCCTCCTGGCATTTGCAGACAGGCGGGAGCTGCAGCTCTTGCACTTCTGGCTCTTCCTGGGCATCTACCTGGCTGCCCTCCTGGGCAACGGCCTCATCATCACCACCATCGCCTGTGACCACCACCTCCACACCCCCATGTACTTCTTCCTCCTCAACCTCTCCCTCCTCGACCTGGGATCCATCTCCACCACTCTGCCCAAAGCCATGGCCAATTCCCTCTGGGACAACACAGACATCTCCTACAAGGGATGTGCTGCACAGCTCTTCTTCTTTGTCTTCTTCATCACAGCTGAGTACTGTCTCCTGACCATCATGTCCTACGACCGCTACGTGGCCATCTGCAAACCCCTGCACTACGGGACCCTCCTGGGCAGCAGAGCTTGTGTCCACATGGCAGCAGCTGCCTGGGGCTCTGGGTTTCTCTATTCTCTGCTGCACACAGCCAATACATTTTCCCTGCCCCTCTGCCAGGGCAATGCCCTGGACCAGTTCTTTTGTGAAATCCCCCTGATCCTCAAGCTCTCCTGCTCACACTCCTACCTCAGAGAACTTGGGCTTCTTGTGGTCAGTGCCTGTTTAGCTTTTGGCTGTTTTGTTTTCATCGTGGTGTCCTATGTGGAGATCTTCAGGGCTGTGCTGAGGATCCCCTCTGAGCAGGGAAGGCACAAAGCCTTTTCCACGTGCCTCCCTCACCTGGCCGTGGTCTCCCTGTTCATTAGCACAGCCATGTTTTCCAACCTGAAGCCCCCCTCCATCTCTTCCCCCTCCCTGGATCTGGTCGTGGCAGTTCTGTACTCGGTAGTTCCTCCAGCAGTGAACCCCCTCATCTACAGCATGAGGAACCAGGACCTCAAGGATTCTATCAGGAAACTGATTGCAATGTCATTTTTCAACAATGAGAAATTCATCATCATTCTCCAGAGAGGACTCCCACAATATGTTATTCCCTGTTTTTTTTGTTTTTTGTTTTTTTCTTTGTTTTTTTAGCCACTGCATTTATCATTACTTCTGTTTTGTTGTCATTTCTGGTTATGTTCCTACATAAATGTTTAGACCTGTAGAGCTAAAGCTAAAAAATGTCCCTATTTTTAGTTTCCTGGTTACCTTATAAAATTTGTTCTAACCCTTACTGGGAGTCCTTGATTATCAACTAACAAAAAACATCTTCCCGTGTCCACATCCTGTCCCTCTAAGGTGTCACTAGACCACTCAGCATAGTGTCACTTTCAAATTCTCTGCAGTTCACTTGATGGCACTCTCTGGTCACTGATGAAGAATATTGAACAGGACTGGTTCGCTATGGACCCCTGAAGACCATATTGGAATGTGACTCCAGTCGCGCAACACCTCCCCTGCAAAGAAAGAATTGGCATTTCTAAGGCCATGAA
>NW_022045531.1:0-36996 GCF_003957555.1 Calypte anna | reverse complement strand
TTAGAAATTAAGAAGAAATAAATTTCTTTCCTGTGAGGGTGGTGAGACCCTGGATAGCATTGCTCAGAGGAGTTGTGGATGTTCCTTTCCTGGAAGTCTTCAAGGCCAGGTTGGATGGGCTTTGAGAAACCTGGTCAAGTGGGAGTTGTCCCTGCCCATGCAGGGGAGGTGGAACTAGATGATATTTAAGGTCCCTTCCAACCCAAACCAGTCTGTGTTTCTGTGATTTGTGCTGGAAACAGTGTTGATAACAATCCAATCTTTTAGTGAAAGCTGAGCAGTGCTTACATAGAATCAAAGCCTTTTCTGCTCCTCACACTGCCTCACAAGTGAGTAGGCTGGGGTGCACAGGAAGTTGAGACAAGTGACCCCAAATTGCCAAAGGATATTCCATACCAAATGATGTCATGCTCAGAAATATAAAGAGTCCAACAAAGGGCTATGAAGATGATTAAGGCACTGGAGCATCTCTCCTATGAGAAAAGGCTGAGAGAGCTGGGAGTGTTTAGCCTAGAGAAATCTCCGAGGGTGAAAGCAAGGTGGAGCCATGCTTTTTCCAGAGGTGACCAATGACAGGAGGCATTTTCTTCTATTCTCTTTTTACACTCTCTCTCTCTCTTGCTCCCTTTCCTTTCTGTCTCCCCTCTTTCCTTTAGGTCCCTGCTATCACCACCCAGAGACTATTTAAAACTGTCATTTAAGCCATATGCGGTTCTATTCAGTGAAATTTTCTTTGCTTCAAATGACAATTTGGAAAATGGAATGTTGGGGTGTAGACTTACATTGACTGGAAAAGTTGGGTGGAGATTCTCACCCAGATGGGGCCGGCAGTGAGCTGCTGCCCCTGGCAAACTGGCTAATGACTGAGGGCCTGTCAAACAATAACCCTGGTCCTTTCAATGGGGAGGGGTGAGATTCCAGGAGTCTGAATCAGCCACCTGAGTGGAGGGAAACTCCGGGGCATGTAACAAAAGCCGATGTGTTCATTCATTGCTGTGTAGCACCATCCTGCTTTCTTGCATTGAACCTTTACCCCATCTGGAATCAGACTGCCATCCCAAAGAAGAAAGATCACCGGACACCACTGGATCTGTGGGTGGTGATATCCCTCCCTCCCTCTTTCTCTCTCTCTCTTTGCCTTGCAATGTATTTGCCATATCTTCACCGGGTTATATCACTTTGCCTGTGTCATTTGTCAAATAAAACTTTCTGCTCACACCCAACCCTTTGTGTTTGGACTTTGTTGTCACAGATCCAAATTATGTTACATCGACCCAATAGGGTGGATCGTAATAGGACTCATTTCTGAAGCAACCTCATAAACACCTGGGACAAAGAGCATGGCATTGATGGGGTGTATCATGTACCTCTCCCTCTCAGAGAGTTGAATGATACAATGGACTGTTAAAAACTACACTGGGAGCAGTGGGTGCTGGGACATTCAAGCGTTGGGATACACATTTAGCAGAAGCCGCTTGGATAGTTAACACTAGAGGATCTACCAGTTGACATGGCCCTGCCCAATCAAAACCCCTGCACTTTGTGAAAGGAGATAAGATCCCTGTAGTACAAATAAGAAACTGACTGGCAAAAACATTCTGGGTTATTCCTTCCTCAGGAAAGAGTAAACCTATTCATAGAACTGTTTTTGCTCAAGGACCTGGGTGCCCTTGTTGGGTAATGCAGAAGGATGGGGGAGTCCAAAGTGTACTTTTAAGTGATTTAATCCTGGGTGAAAATAATCTGATTTGAGTTGTATGATGGCAGTGTTACATGATGCTGTATGTCACCACTGCTGTGGCTGCCATATGTCAAAGGTATTATAGCAGGAAACTCTTGCTGCTAGCCAAGCTAGAGGAAAAAAGGAGGAATTCAGTGCAATGTTAAGCCCTATGGCCTGGTCCAAAAGGATTAGGGTGGTGAATGTAATGGGACTCAACCTTTGAATTTTTGTAATCCATTACTTGAGTTGCATATTATAGGAATTCCTATAGCAGGAACCAGTGATTGGGAAAATTTAATTCCTATAGCAGGTGATGGGCAAAACCAGACAGACTCAACTTGGGAAGAGAAAAAAAAAAACCCTAAGTTAATCTACCAGGAAAAAGAGAAAACATGACCAGATCTTAGTACCTTCCTCCCACTCCTCCCTTTTTCCTGGGCCCAAATTGCTTCACTCCTGCCTTCCCCTCAGCAGCACAGGGGCATTGGAAGGGGGAATTTAGGGTCAGTTCACCACACATTTCTGCTGCTCATTCCTCCTCAGGGGGAGGACTCCTCACATTTTTTCCCAGCTCCAATGCAGGGTCCCTCTCATGGGAGAGAGTCCTTCACAAACTCCTCCAACATGAGTCCCTCCCATGAGGTGCAGTCCCTCAGGAACAGACTGCTCCAGCGTGGGCTGCCCACAACGTCACAACCCACTTCAGGCACAGTCACCTCCCTTGGCATGGGGGTCCTCCATGGCTGCAGGTCCACATCTGCCTCTCTCTGTGGTCCTGCACAGGTTGTTGCTCCACATCTGCCCACCTGTGACACTTCCCAGCAGCAGCCCCACATCTTCCCACCATGATCCTTCAGGAGCTACAAATCCACATCTGCCCCACCATGCATCTTTGGGGACTTTTTTCTTTTTGTAATTTTGCTTTTCTTTTCTGGAAAATGCTACTAGCAGAGGTGCATTCAGCTTCCCATATCTGCTTGGCCTTGTCCAGAGGCAGGGCCAGAACTGGAACTGGGGTAGCTTCCAACAGCTCCTCACAGGAGCTAACTGTCCCCCCCTTGCTTCCAAAACACCACTACACTAACCCAAGCCAGTGGGAGGAATCTCATGAATGTATATAAAGACCTGAAGGGGGGTTGAAAACAAGGTGGATCCAGGATTTTTCCAGAGATGACCGATGACAGGAGGCAATGGACACAAGCTGAAACACAAGAGGTTCTGTCTGAGACTCAGGAAACACTCACTTTCTCACTGTGAGGGTGACTGAGCAGTGTTCCAAGGTTGCCCAGAGAGACTGTGGAGTCTCCCTCCTTGGAGATATTCAAAAGCCATCTGGACATGATCCTGAGCAACCAGTTATGTATCGGTGGTACTGCTTGAGCAGGGGGATTGGATCAGATGACCTCCAGAGGTCCCTTCCAGCCTCAACAATTCCACGATTCTATGAACAGACAGGGGCCTCAAGACAGAAATGCATGCACATGTAGACACTTGGCTTTTGAGCCAAGCTACAGTGTCCTTAAGCAATCTGTAAGAGTCCACACCCTTAAATAACAGATCCAAGATAGGTTAAAAAAAAAAAAAAAAGGCTCTAATTTCTTTCAAAGACAGAGGGAGATGTACAAGTTAAAGCTACTGATAAAGCTCACAGTTCCACTCCCAGCCTCACTTCATGTCAGATGAGCAATCATGCTGGTCCCTTCTATGTAGAATCGCTATGGAAACATTACCTTTGTGTGCTGAGCCCAGACTACTGAGCACATCCCATGCTTAATTTGCAACCCATCACATTTCCATTCAAGACCCAAATCTCATCCAGACCAAATGTTTTGTTTCTTCCCCCACTCATTTCCCAGACAATGTATTTGCTAAAGGACAGACTGTCCTTTCCCTTCTACAGCAGTAATAACTTTTCCCCTCTCAATAAACAGGAAGAGACAATACTCTTAACTCCCACAAAACATAAAATCTTCTAGTAGGTGAAGCTGGCAAAGGCTAACAACAACATTATAGAAGTGAGAGAAGCAAGAAGCTAATATGGGAAGAACAAAGCCTCATTTAAAAATGAAACTACACAGTGGAAGTACTGGCAGCCATAAAGGCTTTCTACTGAGAGGTTTAGTAGGCCTGACAGGCTTTAAACTAGGTTTGAAGGGGGAGAGGGTTGAAACTGAGCTCTCCAGAGAGGAACCTAAAGGTGGACTACCCGAGATAAATGACAAATCAGCAGCCCAGCTGAAGTGCATGTATACCAATGCACGCAGCATGGGCAACAAACAGGAGGAGCTGGAAGCCATCATGCGGCAGGAAAGCTATGATGTAGTCACTATCACGGAAACGTGGTGAGATGACTCCCATGACTGGAGTGCTGCCATGGGTGGATACAGGCTCTTCAGAAGGGACAGGCAGAGTAGGAGAGGTGGAGGGGTAGCCCTATATGTTAGAGAATCTCTCAACACTGTAGAAGTTGAGACCACCAATAATAGGGCAGAATGCCTGTGGGTTAGAATCAGTGGGAAGGTCATCAAGGCCGATATCGTGATGGGAGTCTGTTACAGACCGCCCAATCAGGATGATGAGGTCGACGAAATATTCTACAAGCAACTGGAGGATGTTTCAAAATCATCATCCCTTATTCTCGTAGGTGACTTCAACTTGCCAGACATCTGCTGGGAACTCCACACCGCAGAGACGAGGCAGTCTAGGAGATTCCTAGAGTGTATTGAAGACAATTTCCTGCTCCAACTAGTAAATGAGCCCACCAGGGACGGAGCCCCACTTGACCTTCTTTTCACAAACAGAGAGGGGCTGGTGGGAGATGTGGTGGTTGATGGACGACTGGGACTTAGTGACCATGAAATAATAGAGTTTTCAATACTCAGGGATACAAGGAGGGTTGTCAGTAAAACCTCTGTGTTGGACTTCCGGAGAGCAGATTTTGGACTATTCAAAAGACTAGTTCAGAGTATACCTGGGAAACAGCCCTTGAAAACAGAGGGGTCCAGGAGGGATGGACATACTTCAAAGAGCATATTCTGAAAGCACAGGAACAGGCTGTCCCAGAGTCCCGGAAGGCGAGCCGGCGGGGAAGGCAACCCAGTCTGGCTGAACTGGGAGACTCTGAAAGAAATTAGGATTAAGAAGAGGGCCTATCAATTATGGAAAAAAGGGCTAACTTCTCAAGAGGAATTTAGGAATATAGTCAATCATGTAGAAAGAAAATCAGAGAGACAAAAGCACAACATGAACTGAATCTTGCTACTTCTGTGAAGGACAATAAGAAATGCTTCTACAGATATATCAATAGCAAAAGAAGAGGCAAGGAAAACATTCATTCTGTACTGGACATGGGTGGGAATATAGTTATCAAAGATGAGGAAAAGGCTGAGGTATTTAACACCTTCTTTACCTCAGTTTTCAACAGAAAGACAGGTTATCCTGTTGACAGCAGGCTTCTGGAGCCTATAGAAGGTGATAAAAATCTAAACAGCCCCCCTGTAATATTGAAGGACACAGTCAGTGACCTCTTGAGCTGCTTGGACCCCCACAAGTCTATGGGACCGGATGGGATCCACCCAAGAGTGATGAGGGAGCTGGCAGAAGAGCTCGCCAAGCCTCTCTCTATCATCTACCAACAGTCCTGGCTCACAGGGGACATCCCAGACGATTGGAACTTGGCGAATGTCACGCCAATCCACAAAAAGGGCCGGAAGGAGGACCCGGGAAACTACAGGCCCGTCAGCCTGACCTCAGTGCCTGGCAGGGTTATGGAGCAGATCATCCTCAGTGCAATCACACAGCACCTGCAGGATGGGCAAGGGATCAGACCCAGCCAGCACGGGTTTAGGAAGGGCAGGTCCTGCCTGACCAACCTGATCTCCTTTTATGATCAGGTGACCCGACTGGTGGATGAGGGAAGGCGGTGGATGTGGTCTACCTGGATTTCAGCAAAGCCTTTGACACCGTCCCCCATAGCATTCTCCTGAAAAAGCTGTCAGCCCGTGGCTTGGACAGGAGCACCCTGTGCTGGGTTAGGAACTGGCTGGAGGGCCGGGCCCAGAGAGTGGTGGTGAACGGGGCTGAATCCAGTTGGCGGCCGGTCACTAGTGGTGTCCCCCAGGGATCAGTATTGGGCCCAGTTCTGTTTAATATCTTTATCAACGACTTAGACGAAGGGATTGAGTCCATCATCAGTAAATTCGCAGATGACACCAAGCTGGGAGGAAGTGTGGACCAACTCGAAGGCAGGAGGGCTCTGCAGAGGGACCTGGACAGACTAGAGAGCTGGGCCGATTCCAACGGGATGAGGTTCAACAAGGCCAAGTGCCGGGTCCTGCACTTTGGCCACAACAACCCCATGCAGCGCTACAGTCTGGGGACAGAGTGGCTGGAGAGCAGCCAGGCAGAAAGGGACCTGGGAGTCTGGATTGACAGGAAGCTGAACATGAGCCAGCAGTGTGCCCAGGCGGCCAAGAAGGCCAATGGCATCCTGGCCTGTATCAAAAACAGCGTCACCAGCAGATCCAGGGAGGTGATTCTTCCCCTGTACTCAGCGCTGGTTAGGCCACACCTCGAGTACTGTGTCCAGTTCTGGGCCCCTCAGTTTAAGAAGGATGTAGAGGTCCTGGAACAGGTCCAAAGGAGGGCAACCAGGCTGGTGAAGGGACTCGAGCACAGGCCCTATGAGGAGAGGCTGAGAGAGCTGGGGCTGTTCAGCCTGAAGAAGAGGAGGCTCAGGGGAGACCTCATTGCTGTCTACAACTACCTGAAAGGAGGCTGTAGCGAGGTGGGAACTGGACTCTTTTCACAGACGACCTTCAACAAGACAAGAGGACACAGTCTTAAGTTGTGCCAGGGGAGGTTTAGGTTAGATATTAGAAAGAATTTCTTCACGGAGAGGGTTATTAGGCTATGGAATGGACTGCCCGGGGAGGTGGTAGATTCTCCGTCCCTGGAGACATTTAAAAAAAGACTGGATGTGGCACTCAGTGCCATGGTCTAGCAACTGCTCCGGTGGGTCAAGGGTTGGACTAGATGATCTCTGAGGTCCCTTCCAACCCGGCTAATTCTATGATTCTATGATTCTATGACAGTCTCCAGAACTAGTTAAAATACTAGTAAGATGTAGTTAAACACCTCCTGACCATGTCATTTGACTGATTACCTCCAAGTCCCCAAAGATGCTTAAGTTAAAATGCAACTTTCATTCTGTTCCATGTTCCACCCACCTCATGCAAATGTCAGGTTCTGGCACAGTACCAAACAGATGAAAAACTTGGTTAAATCAGATTAGAAGAGTTGCAAATAGTCTGAATTGTACCATACATACTAAACATAAGTACCCACAGGCACCTAAAGCAGGACTTGTTCTCCAGCATCTTCAAAAAAGGTCACATCTCTTCCCATTTCTGTATATGAAAATGGCCTTATCTCCCCAAAAGGGATCATTTTTGCAGCACTTGTAAGCTCAATATCAGCATCACACTAAGGACAGCTACAGTGTTTTCAGTCAGCACAGAATGCAGGAAAAAGACCAAGCTGACCGAACAGTCTCACTAAGCTACACAACAAACACACAAAGGTCAACATCCTCACTCAAGTAGAGTCTCATTTGCCATCTTGCATGACTCAGTCTAAGGGCACATGGGGATCCTACCCTCACTTTCAAACTTCAACACAACTTCCATACTCCTTTAGGCAACATACAGATTCCTGGCTGATTAAACAGAGGGAGTAGGAGTAAGCCAAGACTGAGCTCTGAGGTCCAAATTCTTAGGAGATCACACCAAATTCCAGATGAGCTCTCTATTCACAGATGTAGCCTCTCTGCAAAGACTGTCACAGGCTGTGACACATTTTTGGGAAAACAAACTTCACTCACACAAAGGCACAGTGTTTGACAGACTCCTTGTGAATGTCAGGTATGCCGGATGCTAGGGCCCTCTTTTCTGAAGCAGTGATCTTAAGGTAGGAAATTATGTGATATGCCCTCCAGGCTCCCCTTGAAAAGTTCTCAAAGGCTAGTTTCACTATAGCCTCACAGCATCATGAAAATAAACATTGGTATTTTGAAAGCAACAAAAATATAATTCTGGTAAACATGCTTTCAATGAAGAACATTTCCCTGCAAATACTCATCAGCAGAGTGCTAGAACATCATTCTCCCAGTCGCTGTTTGGCACTATTTCTAAGCTAACAAAATCTAACACACTTGTGATTCTCAGATGAGTTAATTCGGTAACTAAATTTAATTTTAAATGTAATCCAGCAAGTACTCAGATTCTAATAATAAACATGGACAGTAAGAGTTGGCAGGCTTTCTAAGTGCTTTTACATAAAGCAGAATGAAGTTTGCAAACCCTGCAATTTAAACATTCTCAGTAGACCAGCTATAGATAGTTTTTTAAAAAAATCAGTTGATTAAGTTACTGTTTTTAAACAAGTCTTTTCTATAAATTCAATGCATGTACATCCTGGTTTGGTTGAGGACAGAACCAATTTTCTTTCTCCAAATTGAGAAAATGAGAATGAAACTCAAAATGTCAACCTACATGGTAGGTCTTTTGTTGCTGTAAGATAAACATACATATCACAGTTCTCTTAGGAACATCATCAGGTTTTCAAGTCTAATGTTCAGAAGTTGTGTGCATTTTTATCTAAGATAACCTTACATTCCAAATAAACAGAGTCTTGCTGTCCCTTGCCTTGGGGCTATTATAATAATCCATACAGAAAAAATCTCATAGGATTAATGGTATAGGAAAATAGGTAGCATGACTCAATTAAAAGGCTTTATTTTTTATGTGAGAAATATAATCCAAAAATCCAATAAATAAAGGTTGATAGGAAGTTAGCATTAAGAATTGAATTGTAACATATGAAGATACCTGAGAAGTCAAATCCTCAAGCTCTCCTGATACTGAGGAGTCTCTGCATACTATGAAGCAAATGCGTAAATAACTCAAAATGATATGGACTCTGAAGTCTTAGAACTAAGACAACATAATCCAGGTTAACTCCCCTACACAACAGTGAATATATGAATCATTTACACCTAAATAAAGTATATTTAACAGAAAAAGGAAAACTTTAAAGAAAAGTGAACAAAATTTGGTTTTAGGGCACACTGAAGCCTTTTGTGGTAGATTCCAGTAGTGGCCCTTGTTTTTTGTCTCCTACGGCTGAATACAAAGTTCAGTTCCACATGGATATGATGTCTACAGGGCAACATAGTGGTCATGATATAGCAAAATGTCCCACTCTGGAAGCAAAAACATATCCCACTGCAGAGTTTGCATTAATATGCTGGGAGAACACAGAAAAAGGTCATTGGTCATGTGTTACTCAAAGGCTACTTCACGGCCACAATCTGCTAGTAAGCATTAATCTTTTTTTTGTCACATTACCTTTGAATAATTGGAAAGCTTTTGGAGTTTTATGTTTTTACTCCTTGTACTTACATTTTTTTAATTGGCAAGGTCACTAAAACTCATGCACACTGCAAAAAAAAAAATAATCATGCAGTAGTTAAGGTAAACCATCCAAGCAATTTTTATTCATTAATAATCATAAATACACACAGCAGCTTCATTAGAGATTTTTCATTTTTTCCCTCTTTAGTTTGAATATGGAATATTAGGAGAGCCTTTTGCACATCAAGCTACAGGATGCAGAGCCTTTTTCTCTGCACTGCAACCTATATTTACTTGCTAAAAGTAAAAATTGGTTAAGTGGAAATGATTATCATATATATCTTTTCTCTCTTCCTTTGAATGTATGCAATGCAACAAGAGTGACAGATCTGAAATTACAATCACCAAAACAAACCCAAGATAGTTGTTGTCCACTTTCATTGGCAAATACAGCACAGAGGACATTGTCTGCAAAGTGGGATGCCATCAAAGAGGAGGCTCATTTCCTTTATTACTCTCTTTCAAATTTAGGTTTTCTAAAGCAACATCTAGAGGCATAATATCTACACAGCCCATAGCACCAAAATCAGCAATCTCTCCCCGTTCATCCTCATCTGAGGAGGAACTTTCTTCCCGCATCAAAGTGGACAGTAGAAGTTCTTGAACAAACAAACTGCGGTCTGCCCGTTCACTTTCCTTTGACTGACGCTCTGCTTCTGACATCTTAGGATCATTCAACCTGCATAGCATCACAGAAAGAGAGAAGACAGGCTTAGTAGTATCATTGACAAAATGGGCTTTCACTAATTGCCTAAAAAGACTGATGCATGCTGAGTAACATCTGAAAGCCATTCCACTGAGAAACAACCTAGGCACTGCTGCACTTCTTTTGATATGTCAGATTTGACAACACCTGGCACTCCTGATACAAGAATACAGAAAGTTGTTCCTAGATGCTTCAAAAAACTTCACAGATGTGGATTCTAAGGCTGAAGGAAAAAAATAGCTATTTCTGAAGTTTCCCTTCAAATAGGGTTTGCTTTAAGTGGTGTCAAAATTCTCTAGCTCTCATTTTGTCCCTAGCAAAACTTCTAAATGCAATCATAACACAAAATATATTACTACACACATAAAGCCAGAGATTCCCAAAGCACAGTACATCATTAACTTCACTTATCAGTGCATGCACCATCACCTAATAGAAGCAAGGAAATAGCTTGCTCCAGTTCTATCCTAGTTTACTAGATCAGTGTCTGAAATTTGCAGATATTTTCATTAAAGTTAATATTTTAAAAAAGTTTTGGATTGAGATAAGTTTTGATAAAAATCAGCATGACATCAATAACTAGTCCTAATCCAGGTTTCTACACACAGAAACTATTAAAATGTTTGTGCTTTTTCTCAACATCTAACTGAAAAACACTCTCTCCCCTTGAAGCCAGAAAATCAATATTCTAAACTTCTTAAAAGGGCTGGAAAGAGAATGTGTAACTCTTCTATATAAGAATGGAATGGATGATTTTTGCAGGTCCCTTCCAACTAAGTTATTCTATTCTATAGAACTCTATGATCTAACTATACTTTCTGAAGCAGATATGTATTCTGCTTATTAATAGCACACACATTATTTGCTTCTTTCATCCAAAATACTTTATATATAAACCTATACTAAACCTTCAGCTTTCATTAAAGATTAATTTCCTATTAAGTAAAACTACCTTTCTAATTCTCTCCCCTGACATGATCAACATGAAAATGTGAAACACATCAGAAGTAGGGCAAACAAGCACCATTTACCAAAGTAATATCCCTTATGTTTCTCTTCAAAACAGGAAGTAATATTTATTCATTACCTAGGAACAAACATCCAGCAGGGTATCACACACTAAAGCATAGTACCTCAATTCCAAACTTCATTAGGGATCTGGCAGTAGTTTCACTAAACTCTATGTCAGTAACAAGATCAAGGAAAACAGAAATGGCAGAAGAGGTAAATCCATAGAACAAGTTACCTCATAAGAAGAAACTGGGAATTCTGTATAGTCTGATGATTGTGTTCTGTGTTAGATGCATTGGTTGCTGCTATAGACTGTGTAAGAGTGGTGGGGATGCTGCTTGTGTTAGTGCGTCTAGTTGCATTGCGTGCAGTCTCCAGTTGTTGTCTTGCTGCTTGTGCATGCTGTCGCTCCAACTGCAGTTGCATCTGCAGCTGCTGTAACTGAGAAGCAGAAGGGCCAGAAGAATTGAGCTGTCCTGCAGAACGTCTCACGCCTGATAACTGAGATAAAAGCTCTGCCAAAAAGAAAGAAGTTTCTACAGTGAAATTTGCTTAAATACCTATCACAGAACAGCATGAATATGCCCTTAATGCCAGCATATAAATTCCTTTGCTTTCTAAAACTTTTCATTAATGAACAAATCATACTGATTTGAAAAGCTTCATGACCTATCCATTACAAGCATCTCATGTTTCAAACTTCACAGGATAAAGAAGATTAAGTCATCTAAAGAACTGTGCATAAAGATGAAAGTCAAATTTTAAAGCTTTTTAAAACAATAAGAGTTAATTTATGGGGAATAACATATAAAGAATATCCTGAACATATAAAGAATATCCTGTGCAACACTTCTCTAAAATTTTATCTTCTAGTCAAAATAGTTATTGACTAAGAAATCACTTCAATTCTAATTTCATTTGGTGGCTTTTTATCCCCCATGCACCTTAAATGCATATTCCAGAGGGAGGCTGTGCTGCAGAAAAGACAAACAATACAGCATAACTTCAGATATTTTTAGAAAATATTCAGTTCAGAAAGGTTTTTCAGATGTAGTATATGTTAAATATTTGACCACAGTAGAGCTTTTTTGGGTGAGACTTTTGACCTCTGATGGAAAAAGAGAAATTCTAATATTAAAAAATTAAAAAAAGAAGTCTAAACTGGATTCCTTTACTCCAAAGTTCAAGATTGTGTCAAATTCTGTCCATGCTAAGCATTTCCCAAAATAAACATCAATATTAAATTATATTAAGTTATTGCTCAGTTTTTATATTCCACACAAAGTTGCAAGCACTATTTTGTTATGTTTGATGCAAAGAGGGCAGAAGTAATAAATTGTTTTGTTCCCCTATTCATCCAGCCCTCATTAAAATGGCAAACTGTTATCACAAGTCATAAAAACATTCCTTCCATCTTACTTTGAAAATATAATCCTTTGAAATTAGGCTTATTTTTTGAAGGGAATAATGCACAGTGCGGTAGCTCTTTGCATCAGAAACATTTGGAATGCCAACAGTAAATGCTTAAGTCACTTTTAATGAGCACAGGTAATTCTATAAAGATTAATTATCAATAATATTTATTTCACTAATTACTGATAACCACCACAAGAAAATAAATAAATCACAGAAGTTACAGTATCACAGAATTGTCATGGCTGGAAAAGACCTCTAAGATCACCACATCCAACTGTCAATACTTCCCCCCCCCAAAAAAAAAAAAAAATCACCATGCCCACTAGAACATGTCCTGAAGTGCCTCTTCTACACAGTTTTAAAATATTTCCAGGGATATTTACATGGGAGAAGAGAATGACACCCACCTCCCTACAACCTCCTTTCAGGTAGTTGAAGAGAGCAATAAGGTCTCCCCTCAGCCTCCTCTTATCCAAATTAAACAATCCCAATTCCCTCAGCCTCTCCTCATAGGACTTGTTCTCCAGACCCTTCACCAGTTTGGTTGCCCTTCTTTGGACTTGCTCCAGCAGCTCAACGTCTTCCTTGTAGTGAGGGGCCCAGAACCGAACACAGTACTTGAGGTGCGGCCTCACCAGTGCTGAGTACAGGGGCACAATCACTTCCTTAGTCCCGCTGGCCATGCTATTCCTTATACAAGCAAAGATGCTGTTGGCCTTCTTGGCCACCTGGGGCACACTGCTGGCTCATATTCAGCTGAGTGTCGACCACCACACCCAGATCCTTCTCTACCTGGAAGATTTCGAGTCACTCTTTCTCAAGCCTGTAGCATTGCCTGAGGTGGATGTATGTTACAGGTCCGTAACAAAAACAAATTCTAACTTCTGGCAGTATGTTCTAATTGTTACCCTAATAGAAAGGAAGATTTATAACACTGGCAGGTAAGACGTGTTTATACTTGCTGTTTTTAAGATCACTTTGAGTACATTTTAGCAGATATTAGAGACTCAGGCTTGGCATGACACTGATACCCAGGGAGGTTGCACTACATTCTCTGAATGCAGAAAACATATTACTTTTACCTATTCCACCCAGCCCCCCTCAAAAAAAAAAAAAAAAAAAAAAAAAAAAAAAAAAGACTAGACTCAAAGCAATACAATTTTATTACACATGTTCCTAAATAGGAAGGCCTTGTTTGTGAGGATGAAATAAACCAAGGAAGCCACTTCATATTCCACTTGGCTAAACTAACATCCACTGTAATGGTAAGAGGAAGTCTTGCACTCCAGGACACAAAAACATCTTCCTTTCTTGCACCAACTTTAGTGCTTTACAGATGCATGACCTAACTTAACTCCCTAGAGATGAAAGAAATATTTTCATCCTCTTTTGATGGAATATTTTTTGTAGCAGGAGTACAGCCAGTAGGCCCTGGGAAGTGATTCTTCCCTTCTATCTGTCACTGGTAAGGCCACATGCGGAGTGATGTGTCCAATTTTAGGCTCCCCAGGACACATGGACATAATAGAGCAAGTCCAGTGGAGGGTCATCAAGATGATTAGGAGGCTGGAACACAGTACATGAAGAAAGAGCAAGAGAACTGAGTTTGCCTGGAAAATATTACTTTGGAAGATATCTTATTGCTGTCTTGTATCTCTCCAATTAGAAGACTAAGCTAGACTCTACTCAGAGGCATACAGCAATAGGACAAAAACCAGACAAGTGAACATTGGAAATCCCAATTACATCCGAAGGATTTTAATTTTTGTATCCCCCCTACTCCCCCCTTTTAAAACATGATTTTAAAATACTAGAACAGGCTGCCCAGAGTGGTTGTAGAATCTCTGTCCTTGAAGGCATTCAAAATTCAACTGAATGAGGCCTTGAGCAACCTGATCTAAACAGATGTCCTTTGAGAAAGGGGTTGTAAATAGACAAGCTGCAGGCCAACTCTAACTGATTTTTTTCTATTATTTTTCTGCAAGTTCAATGAATTAAATCAGCTCACAGAGGGCCTGAAGAGCTTTTTTGTACTGGTGACCCCAGAGTTGGATGCATGCTGGATGCAGGACCTAGCATTTGGCCTTGTTAAACTTCATGAGGTTCCCATGGGCCCACTCCTAAAACCTGTCAAGGTCCCTCTGGATGTCATCACTTCCCTCTAGCAAATCAACTGCACCACTCAGCTTGTTATTGTGTGCAAACTTGCTGAGCATTAACTCAATTCCACTGTCTACATTGTTGATAAAGATATTAAATAGTACTGGTCACAGTAAGGATACTTGAGGGACACCACTTGTTACTGGTTTACACTTGGACAGTAAGCCATTGACTGAAATTCTTTGGATGCAGTCATCCAGCCAGTTCCTTATCCATCTATTAGTATTTCCATCAAATCCATAGCTCTTCAAATTAGAGACAAGAATATTGTGGAGGACCATATCAAAGGCCTTACGGAAGTCCAGGTAGATGATATCCATAGTTTTTCCATTGTCCACACTCGTAGAAAACCACCAAATTAGTCAAGCACAATCTGCCCTTGCTGAATCCATGCTGGCTGTCTTGAATTACCTCCACGTCTTCCATATGCCTTGACATAGCTTCCAGAAGGATCTGTTCCATGATCTTACCTCACAGAAGTGAGGCTGACTGATTGATAGTTCCCAGGGTCCTCTTTGTTACCCTTTTAAAAAACAGGTGTGATGTTTCTGTATTTCCAGTCCCCAGGGACTTTGTCTGACCACCGTGACTTTTCAAATATGATGGAGAATATCTTGGCAAGTACATCAGCAGTTTCCTCAGGACTCTGGGGTCTATCTCATGAGGTCCCATGGACCAGTATACCCTCCGGTTCCTCAGGTCATCTTTAACTGGATCTTCTGCTTTGAGGTTCAGGGGCTTGAGAGATGTGAAAAGATAAGTTTACGTTGAAAACTGAGGCAAAATATTGTGGCTAGTTTGCATGTCTTGGGGGTACATTTTCTTTAATCTTCCTTTTCTGGACAATGTACCTGTAGAAGCCCTTTTTATTATTCTTCACACCCATTGCCAAATTCAGCTCCAAATGCCCCTTAGCTTTCATGGTCCCATTTCTACACCTCCAAGCAGCATCTGTATATTCTTCCCAGGATACATGTCCCTATTTCCACTGCCTATGGATTTCTTTCTTACACTTAAGTTTGACTAGGAGGTCCTTACTGAGACATGATGTACTATCAACCCTGTCACCTTTTAGAGGAACATACCCTTATGTCTTGAGGCTTTTTATAGGTGTTTCCCTGTTGGTTTCTAAAACATCAACAGCCCCTGGCTCTTGTCTGGTGCTCAGAACTCCATCCCCTTCCCCTACTAAGTCTATTTTAGTCTGGCTTGTTGGTGAGGCCCCTCTTGCCTCACAGGCAAATCCCATGAGCTCCCAACAGATCTGGCTTCTCAAAGGTAGATCCATAATCATAGAAGCCAAAACCTTAAGTATGGCACCAGCCACACAGCCGGGCATTCACCTGTACAATTCAGCTCCTCCTTCCTGAATCCCTTACTCTGACTAAGTAATATCTCCAGGGATGAAGCCTCAACTACCTCTCTGCACAATGTGTTCCATTTTTCCACCACCCTCATGGTAAAGAACTTTTTCCTAACATCTGATCTAAATCTATTCTTCTGTAATTTAAAACAATTGCCCCTCATCCTGTCACTACAGGCCCTTGCAAACAGTTCCTCTCCAGCGTTCCTATAGGCTCCCTTCAGATACTGGAAGGTTGCTATTAGGTCTCCCTGAAACCTTCTCTTCTCCTGGCTGAACAACCTCAGCTCCCTCAGCCTGTCTTCATAGGAGAGGTGTTCCAGCCCTCTGATCATTTTCATAGCCCTCCTCTGTACCCGCTCCATCAGGTCCATGTCCTTCCTGTATTGAGGACTCCAAAGCTGGATGCAGTACTCCAGGTGAGGTCTTATCAGAGAGCAAAGTGGCAGAATCACCTCTCTTGATCTGCTGGCCATGCTTCTTTTGATGCAGCTCTGGATGCAATTTGCCTTCTGGGCTGCAAGTGGGCACTGTTGGCTGATGTCCAGCTTTTCATCCAACAGCACCCCCAAGTCCTTTTCTGCAGGGCTGCTTTCTAAAACCTCATCCCCAGCCTGTACTGATAGTGGGAATTGTCCTGACCCAGGTGCAGGACCCTGCACTTGGTCTTGTTGAACCTCATGAGGTTCACCTGGTCCCACGTCTCCAGTTTGTCCAGGTCTTCTGGATGACATCTAGTCCCTCTGGCTTATCAACAGCACCACTCAGCTTGGTGTCATCTGCAAACTTGATGATGGTGCACTTGATCCTGCTGTCTATATCATTGATAAAAATATGAAGTAGTATAGGTCCCAGTATGGACCCCTGAAGGATACCACTTGTCACTGGTCTCCATCTGGACTTTTTAGCTGTAGACCACTACCCTCTGGATATAACCAGACAATTCCTTATCCACTGAACAGTCCACTTATCAAATCCATATCTCTACAACTTTGTGAGTAGGATATTGTGGGGGACTGTGTCAAAGGCCTTGCAGAAGTCCAGATAGATCACATCCATAGGTCGTCCCTTGTCCACTGAAGTAGTTACCCTATCATAGAAAGTCACTAGGTTCATCAGGCAGGATTTACCCTTAGTGAAGGCATGCTGGCTGTCTTAAATCAAGTTCCTGTCCTCCATATGCCTTATCAGACCTTTTAGGAGAATCTGCTCCATGATCTTCTCAGGCACAGGGGTGAGGCTGACAGGTCCACCTTAGTACCCTTTTTAAAAATGGATGCAACTTGTCCCTTCTTCCAGCCACCAGGGACTTCTCCTGACTGCTATGATTTTTCAAATATCATGGAGATATAGTCTCTTTTGATGATTTTAAGTTGTTTCATCGCAGTGTCATTGGACCCTATGTGGAATAGCAGGAGTTGATAGTATGTAGGATTTAACAGGCTCGGCAGCCTCTCAGTGCATTGCAAATGTGAGCTCCTGGTAGGCAGCAAACTTCTCTAGAAAAATTGTAGGGCAAATGGGTGCCTCTCAGTAAGGAGTCTCCATTTACCGATACTTTGTGTGCTTTTCCTGGTAGCACTGGTTCTAATGCAGGTGGATGGGTGGATCAACTTTGCATGATCAGCTTTTCCTGGATCCTGTCAGTTACTCATGTGCTCTTTTTTTCTCCAACTCCAGAGCATCATCTCTGTTATGCAGGGACACTTTAGGGGAAGGTTCTTCCTTCTGCCCTGAGTGGAGACGCAGGTCCAGTCACCTTCATCTTGTGATTTATTTGTGTCAGTCAGCTTGAGGCTGAATTCAGGCTTACCTTTCCCTTGCACAACCTTAAGGCAAGGCTGTTGCTCAGCTCTATATAAAATGCTTATTAAAATACAGTTATTTAATAATTTTAAAAGAGAGTTATAATACCTCCTAAAAATCAGGAAGCCTTTCATCCAAACTGTAATCTGAAAGTAAACTGAACACGTTTTAAATGTCTATTAATAATATTCCAATTGAACCAATTTAATCTTGATGAACTCAAGTACAGTACTTGGTTTATGTTAAAAAATAAAGATTCATCTCTAACACCTCTATGCACATGACAAATTAAAGTTAGATGTATTGAAGTAGATAATGGTGGTTAGAAACACATTTTAAAATATATACATACATATCATATGAGGAGATGCTAAGAGACCTGGGACTCTTCAGCCTGGAAAAGAGAAGGCTCAGGGGGGAGGAATCTTATCATTGTATATAAATATCTGATGGAAGGGAATGAAGGAAAGGGAGTATACAGACTCTCTGTACTGCCCACTGACAGGAGAAGACAATAGGCAAAATTTAAAACAAATGAAATTCATCTGAACAAAAGAAAACACTTTTACTATGAGGGAGATTGCCCAGAGAGGTTATGGAGTCCATCCACAGAGATATTCAAAACCTGACTGGACATGGTCCTAGGAAACCTGTGCTAAGCAGCCCTGCTTGGGAGGGATTAGAGTAGATAATCTCGAAAGGTAATTTCCAACCTCAACCCTTCTTTGATACCACCTGTGGACAAATCAGTCATGGGAATGAGCCCACAAGTCTCTAAATTTAAAAGCATAAGCTAAGAAGAGGTGTTTTTCATTTCTATAGGTTCAATCCCTATAGACAATCCAATTAAGGATACTTTTCATCAGTAAACACCCATCAATTATTACATTGGGAAGCATATATTTTTTTTTCAAAACACAGAAAAACAAGACAACTATTATCATCTTGGATTTTATTTCCAAGTTTATTTAAGGATTCTGAACTAAAATCACTGGTTACAGCTCTTACCAGCTATAGGATCCATGGTCTCTCTATTGCTTGGAGAGTAGGAACTCTGAGAAGTTGAAAGCCCACCAGTGGAACTGCTAGTAAAGTGCATGTTTGATCTACGTGCACGGGGGCCTCCCAAACCCCGGCCTGGGTGAAACATTCTACGTACATGCCGAACGCCGCTAGATTCATCATAACCAAACAGTTAAGAAAAGTCTTTTGCTATGAAGTGTTAAACAGCAAGAACATTTACTAGGTAGAATAATCAGGAAACACAATATTCCTCATTCATAAAACACTGATTCAACTTTATAAATGTAATGCATTCAGACCTGTAGATCTGAATCCAAGGCACCCAGGGATGCTTGCAGCAAATTCAACTTTCCCAAGCTTTTTTATCACATCTAAAAATGTCAGGATGGATTTTCTGCCTTCTGGATCAAAGTTTTCTACTAGGTAATTTAAACTGATGATGCATATTCAGCAGAAAACATTATTCAACAGACATAAGGATTTTAAAATAAAAACTGGGAAAGAAGAGTATTTAAATACTGAAAATAATCTACAAAGTTTTGTTGCCATTCTTACCAAGAGCACACAGTAATTATTGCATTTTTTACTTTTATCCAAGGAATTTCATCCACTCCGGTCTTCAAGGAATTACAGGTACACAGAGAATTCAGCACTTCTGTCACACCCCTTTGCTTCATCTTCCCTCTCTTTATCTATACAAATTCCATTTACTCCATCATAAAACCAAGCCCTTTCACTTTCATTTCCCACATTTCTTAGGAGATGTCTATAACAGCTATGACATGAAATTTGAAAAGCTTTTTCATATGTACTAAGAGACTATTAGCAAATCATTTAAAGATGATCTTTCCCAAGACAGTGTTAACATCTGAGTTCTCCCAAGCCTAGTTAAAAGTTCCTTTTATCTTAAGAAGCACTAGTGCAATTAACTACTAAGCTAGGAAATAATGTACTTGGGCATATCTTATTTTTCCAGTTTCTAAATTAATAGCTTTAGCTCACCTTATCTCAAATTTTCTTATTTTCAAAAATTGCATGTTTATCACTTGTATAAAATTTATTATTTATATCAGACTGGCACCAAATGAACTTATTACACAACGTGTGATTATGGTGTAGAATTCATTTCCTCATGATATCACTGAGTTGAGAAATTTAAGACTGAAAAATAATTAAACTTCCTTTGGAAAGTAAGAATATCCAGCTACTTTAATAAATACTTATAGAGCATAAAACATTTCACTTGCAGGAATTAGGAAGGGATAAAAAAACATCTCTGTTGGGACAGAATATAGTTGTCTAGTAAAGATTGGCTTGTTCCTTCTCTGAATCTGTTGATACCGGTAGTGACATAACATTGTCGCTAATATTTTACTGATTAACTACTGCTCTCATGCAGTTTGGGAAGCTTTCTGAAGCTACATTTGAAAGAAAAATACCCCTGTTGTAGGATTTTTTTAGAAGTAAACTTAGGAAACAAGATAACTATAACATCCTTAATATAAATAATTTTAAAAATTCCAGCCATGGTCTCTTAGAAAAGGATCTTAGTAACTTACTAACTGCATCTTACAAATTGTTTTTAAGATAAACAGCATTATTTGAATAATAGTTAACAGTATACTGATGTCTCACCCAACTACACTGAGGTTAGAAAAGCATTTGGAACTCTTAACTCATTGCAAATATATAGTGAAAACAACCAAACTAGAACCATTTACATGATCCGGACTAAAGTTAAGTTTTAATTAGTAAAACAGTTGAAAATTGTTTATAAAAGGAGCTAGAATTTAAAGAGGTGTGCATAGTCTTCAAGGGTAAATGTGGTATCATGAGGTGGCTATATAGGATTGTTCATGACATGTGCATCCATTTAAAACAGCTTCAAAAATCCTTTTAACTGCTACACAGAAGACAATATCCTTTCCTAAACTGCTAGGAACTGGGCGGGGGGAAATATCTCACCCTTTTTCTTCCTTTTAGTCTTAGTAATAAACATACATTTCCCCGATTAAAAGTTATATGATGATAATGATGTGAGAGGGGAAGGTAAAGCTTCAGAAGCATGAATTCTAATGCAACACTTCATCCACTTCAATAGGAAGTAATTGGGACTTACAATTTAAATGCTAACAAATTTAAATGTAAATACAGATCACAACCAAAATGAAACCTTTTCCTCTAATGTTGATAGCAGTAGATATAATGAAATTGAGTTGTTAGGCCTTTTTTTTTTTCTTTTAAGAAGCCCTGAACAAAAAAAGGCACTATCAAATAACACTAGGAGTGTATTTTTTTTAAATTAGATGAATAATTTATAGAGTTCACTTAATGGGAGTTTTTTGTGATGGCCTGTACTTCCATAGAGTAAGAGTACCTTCTTAAATTATGCTGTAAATATTTGTACAGCAAAACCCAAGGCACATTCTATTCCTAAGTAACATAAAAGAAAATTGTACTTAAAGTGCAAAGAAATTGACAGTTTGAGCTCTTCAGTCACTGAGAGCAGTTATATCACTATAATCGGCAGGTAACTGAACGACAGTCCTAATCCCTAGGAAGAACTCTGATAGCTCTTCAAATTATATCTTAAAGTCAGTAACAGGCTGAAACTACTCACTGAAATATGGTGATAAAACTAATCAAACACTTAAATCACTCAATTTCAAAGTTCAAAGCATTCTCTAACACATTTGCTTTTGGTGAAATTTGTTGCTTTTAGTCTTGCAATTATCTGTAATACATTATTGCATCTGGATTACTGCTTTCCCATACACAAAATGACATCAGAACTGATGAGCAAGAAGGGTAAAAACTGCAGTGCAGAAAGTAACAGATGAGTGTCAAAAACATCTTTAAAAGGCTTTGTTACCAGGAATAAAACAAAAACGCACCCACTTTGTCAAGCTACACCTAAAGCCCATTCACAGTCTGACAGATATAAATATTTATACATATGAAAATTTCAGACATACAGATCCCATATATAACTAAACACAAATTCTAAAAAATAAGCAAAAGTAATGTAGCCACTAGACTAGAGAAGTCAAAACTGGTAATTACAGCAATGATAAGAAATAGTCTATCCCTTTTCCCTCAACTTAAGAAAGGATATTAAATCTCTAGGAGTTCTGTGTTCCAGTGTAAGATGAGCTGCAAAGTCATCTGTGACATGATTAGGATCCCCTCCAGGTAATGCTGCACATATTGGACAAATCTGAAACAACAAAGTGAGAAAAAAAACAAACACAACCAACGTTACACAAAACACATAATTCAGAGTTGATCACTTGACATGGATTATTATACTTTAAATATCACATTCTAATCTTATATTTTAACAGATACAGGTTTAAAACGGCAAATGTGTCCAAATGCAGCTGTTAATTTTAGTAACTTTTAAAGACATTTTCAAATCCTATCTGCAATGTTTTGGCTTTCAAACTTGTCTTTTTATGTCAATTCCGGCACAGGTCTGGTTACACAGGATTACTGCTTGTATGTACCTACATATGGGATTACCAAGTTCATCTCTTTGAATCCTCAAGCAACTTCTCATTCATCTCACCAGAGAAGTGTGGGAAGAAGAATGAAATCAGATGTGAAGAGTCATTAAATATTACCAATGACACCACTCACTAAGGTAACATGAAGGTAGACATTTGGCAAAGAAGAGAAACTTGTTATTCATACCAAGTATTTTGGGAGATGGCATTACAGTTGTTTCTTCCTTGAGCCTAAATCCACATTGTAAAAAAGTATAAGGACATTTAATGCCACAGCAACCCACATTTATTCTTATTTTTTCTCCTAATGACTTTACATCCATCTGAGAAGAGTTCCTTAAAAGTCCTTTGAAACAGCTTTGCAGGCCAGCCTTAAAGTTGGACAGATCACATGTTAATAAGCCAAAAAGAAGACAATTCCTCATAGTATGTTGGGTCTTAACTACTCTTCCAGGGAGATCAACAAGGACTTTGCAACTGATAAGACTGTAATCTAGGGGGGAGATCCTGAACACCAGACTGGGAGAGGTGAAGGAGTCAATAGAACCATACAAACCGATGCAGGAGGAAGAGAAAGCAGGGAGGAACAGAGGAGGAGAGACAGAAAGGGGTATAAAGTGGGCCAGTTGCATGTGAAACAGTCAGTCGGTATGTTTGCCTGGCTGAACCCTGGACCAACCACTGCAGTCTGTCCTGTCTTCTTATATCTTCTTAATTAAATCTTAATCTCTGCATAATCTCACTTTCTAGTGATGTGTATGCATGCTGCAAGGACAAAGTGCCAGCTACTGGAGTAAGTGTGAATGAAATTTGGTGCCAGCTACTGGAGTCAGACTGGGGCTGTAGGTGTGCCTGCGGTGTCAGCTACTGGAACAAGTGAGGGTCCTTACGTCAGTAGAAGTGTATTCAGAATGACTATGTTAAAGGATGATAATTGCTGGCCTGTCAAGGACTGATAGATTGGCTCCACTACAGTGAGAAATCTTGTATGCGTTGTTAGCCATACAGATAAATGAGAAGAGGAGGAATCCCCTCACTGGAAATATTGGAAGTATTGTTAACTTTGCTGCATTGCTTAAGGAGCATGAAGTCACCAGGACAGAGATAAGCCAATCACATTATCATGATAAAAATCACACCCTTAAGTCTCTACTTCATTTTAGCGCTTACCCTATGAATATGCAGAGACTGATCAAGGGCAATAGATAGGTGTGATAAGCATTGTAACTGGATCTCAACTTCTACTGTATAAACATTCTCTGTCCTGTCACTATGGTGTGCTATATTTTTGGCATTAGCCTGATGGCACCCAACTTTGCACAATGTTGTAAGAGAACCTATTTTGGGGACAACAGTTAGAGGGGCTATAGCTCTCTAGACCTAGGATGAATACTACAAACTTTGAGCCTGGAGTGCCAGCTACTAGGGGGCACTGTCAAGAGTCAGCTATTCCAGTCAGAGCAGGGGTACAGGACAAACTTTAAGCTGAACTAACTAATGAATAGGGAGAAACCTCAAGTCTAGGCAGGAGTATGAAGCAGGCAAGGGGCTGTACTGACTGATATACCCAGGGGGTCTTGCAAATGTAGAGTGCCTGTGGGATGAGTGCTTAAGTGCAGGTGTGTTTCACAGTGAGCATCAAGCTGGCATAGCTGAAAAGCAGGAGACCTGTGAAGCAGGTAAGAGTGCATGGGATCCGGGGAGGGGTACTGGACAGACAAAGGGGGCCAAGCCAGTACTCAAGGGATCACAATAAATGTGTGCACTTGTGGATCTATAGAGTATCATGTGTGTACCTTCATTATTGTCCTTCTAGCTCTACCAACTAAAGAGGAAGAAGGAGACAAAGCATCTGACACTGGCACAACATCCTTGTCTCTAAATTGTAGAGATATGTTCTTATGAGATGGACAACTTGGGTGGATGAGGAATTATATAGATGGTTGCACTCAAAGAAATGTTGTCAACAGCTTGATGCCTAAGGGGAAAACAGTGACAAGTGGTGTTCCCCAGGGGTCAGTATTTTGACTGGTGCTGTTTAACATGTTTGTCACTGACATGGATGGTGGAATTCAGTGTGCGTGCCGAAAAAGACAGGTCAGCATGATCAATGGAAGGGGATGCTTTCTGAGCTTATCTTGATATGAATGTTTGTAGCCAAAGAAGATGGGTATCACCAATAACAGAGAACTCACCAGACAAGTATGTAGACAATAATATCAGTGTACTTGGGAGATAAGATAAATTTGCATTTTTGATGTGTAAAAGAAGCCCTGTCTTAAGAGAAAGGTGTGCTTGATTTGTGTGAGTCCACTGAGAACCCAGCTTTGTGCAAAGTTTGCAATAAACAATGTCTCCTTCCTAAAGGATAGTCTCTTTGCATTTTGGGAGCTAACTTAAAATGGTAACAGTTTTCTGGTGACCCAGATAGGACACCTGATTCAGACTGAACGTTGACTCCCTGCATGCCACCAGAGGGGAGCTCTCACTGATTGGGCTCGAGTGCAAACTGGAGGATTTTTCTGGGGACTCCTCTAGTGATCTCCCCACTGAAGAGTAAGCAGCGGACCAAAGCACTTTAGCGATGTTGCAATCAAGTAATTTGGTTTGTCTGGTTTAGGATTTTGGAAATCTCATATGTTTGTACAGTGACTAACAGAATATGGGGAGTCTGATGAGAGTGCTATTCTTGATAGCTTTAGTAATTTGCCAATTGTTAAAAGTCTCCTTGCTTCACTTGTGTCTGTTATCATCTCTTTGATTCACTTGTGTCTTGTATTTACATTATTAAAATGGATATTGTATCCTCAGCAGGAGATGACATTACCATATGTTCACAATTAGGATGTATTCTATGAAACTGGAATAAGTTTGAAGGAGACTGGAAAAAAAATGATTATGAATTGTAATGAATAAGGGCCACTTTATACCCTAAAAGATGGGAAAAAACACAGCCACAGTTTGGAACTATTATTCATAAAAATACTATATTGCAGTTAATGTTGTTTCATAATGTGAGATTCCACTTGTGTGATCCCACTCATTAGAATTTTCTTTGCTTCAAAAGACTATTTTAAAAGTGAATAAAGGTGGCTGGAGCACAGCTAGGAATGGCACCTCGAAGGAGAGAACAACTGATTACTGGATGGAGACACCCCACCCCCCCCCCCCCTACTTCCTGAGGATGTGGAAATTGACCACCTGGGAGGGGGACATTCCTGAGGGCCAGCCTTCAATGCTGCAACTAGCTGGATGGAAATCCCCTCCAGGAAAGCCTGCCTTCAATGGACCTGACTAGGGTGGGGAGAACACCTTGACGATGAGAATTCAGGGGCATAAAAGGCAGCCCCATTCTTTGGTTGAGGTGGTCGTCCTGCACCAACCCACCACCATCTTCATTGGGCCCTGTCCAGGATTGAAATGCTATCTTGAACAAGAAACTCGCCAGACTCCTGGACCCCTGGTGGTGACTCTCTCTCTCTCATTCATCATTTCCCACCTTCTTTTATCTCTCCCACTTCTCTCTCTCTCTCTCCCTCTCTTTTCTTGTATCTTCTCCTTTTCCTCTGTCTCTTGTATCTTCCTCTTTTCCTCTTTTGCCTGGCAACATATTCCCCATACCTTCACGGAGTTCTGTCATTTTGCTTGTGTCAATTGTAAAATAAAAGTTTATGCTTGCACCCGACCCTTACTGGTTGGACTTTTTTCTCGTGGATAAAAAAAAAAAAAAAATTTAATGTTACTACGAACCATAACAGAAACATGAAGAAAACTGCCATGAGGCACAAATGTGGATGGCCCTAGAAGTAAATGTAAGATGTTAAAAGGAAACATAACTTATGAAATACGCAGAAAGGAGGGAATGGAATGAAGCGGGAAGAGCCCTTCTTGCTCCTAGGGCTGATCCTGAGGCCTCGGGGCTTAGCCCATTCCTGGACGATGTCCTAGGGCTGTTCCTGGGGCTCTGGGATCTACCCCTTCTTGCCTGCTCCTGGGGCTCCTCGAGCTGTGGGCTTCTCCATGCTCACTGAAGAGTGAGAGCTCTCTCTGTGGGTGTCAGCTGCTCTCTTATTGGCCCCCTGTTCCTGCACATGCTCAGGAGGGAGGCCAGACACAGGTGAACCCACACCCACTCATCAATAACTCAGGGCACCTGGTCCTGTCTCACTACATTTCCCCCCCCCCTTTTTTTTTTTTTTTTTTTTTTACACAGACATTTACATAGACATTTACATATTTACATAGCACGATTTTTTATACACAAGAATACACTTACAGGATTTTTCTTCGGGCCCCGCAGGACACTCAGCTAAGAGCATCAAGGGGGCGCCGAGGGGCAGTACAAAACACACTTATACAGGATTTAGACATAGACATACAGGATTTTTACAGGATTTTTCTTCGGGCCCCGCGGGACACTCAATTAAGAGCATCGAGGAGGCGCCGAGAGGTTAGAGGATTTTTACACAAAAATATAACTTACAAGATTTAAACATATAACTTACATATAACATATAACTTATTTTACATATATTTTTAGGGAGAATTCTCAACCCTTACACGTATTTTGGGGAGAATTCTCAACCTTCTTTCTTTCAACCTTCTTTAAGGGGAATTAAGCATACCCACATATTCGCTCGATGTCAGCCCCTTTCTGGCAAAGTCTCTGCAAGCTGTCTGAGCACTCTTCACAAAGTCTCTGCAAATTGTCCCAGGCACTTGCCCTCTATTCCGGGGTTTCTTTCCTCATGGGCCTCGGGATTTAACCCTTCCTCATGGGATTTCCCTCTGCTCAAGGGCTTAGCCTAGGCATATTTCACAAAGTCTCTGCAAGTTGCACCAGGCACTTTTCACAGAGTCTCTGCAAGTTGTTCTTCTAGTTATTATTCTCCCTCCTGTATCTGCTCTTCTGGCTTGGTTTCCCTCTGTTCCGGGGTTTCTTTCCTCATGGGCCTCGGGATTTAACCCTTCCTCATGGGATTTTCCCCTCTGCTCTGGGGTTTCCTGTCCAGAGAGCTTGTTGATCATACCTTACAGGGAGAATGTTCTTGCAGTTTCTGTGCCAGCTAGGTTTTCTGCAGGCTGCCCGCATTCTCCACCAGCTGTAGCGGGAGGAGCCCTTCTTGCTCCTAGGGCTGATCCTGAGGCCTCGGGGCTTAGCCCATTCCTGGACGATGTCCTAGGGCTGTTCCTGGGGCTCCGGGATCTACCCCTTCTTGCCTGCTCCTGGGGCTCCTTGAGCTGTGGGCTTCTCAATCCTCACTGAAGAGTGAGAGCTCTCTCTGTGGGTGTCAGCTGCTCTCTTATTGGCCCCCTGTTCCTGCACATGCTCAGGAGGGAGGCCAGACACAGGTGAACCCACACCCACTCATCAATAACTCAGGGCACCTGGTCCTGTCTCACTACAATGGAACACTGAAAAGGAGGTGTCCTGGTTTGGGCCAGGTATAAAGTTATTTTTCTGTCTTGTAATTTTGCTTTCACCTAAGTCTCTCGTGAGAAGCTGTACTTGCTGAAATTAACAGCAAGTTTCTCAGTCAGTGTCTGCTTCTGACAGAAGCAGGAGCGGACAAGATAAATGAACCAAATTGACCAAACAGAGTATTCCATCCCATATGCATCATACTTGGTATAAATTTGAGGGATCACAAGGGTCAAACCCCTTCTTCTTCTGCCCCTTTCCTTTGGTCTTTTGCCTTGGCCTGTCCCTGTTTACTTCGGCATCCTGGGACGATTACATCCATTTGTCTGCTTGTGGTCTCGATTCATGCCAGCCTGATTTTGTGTGTTCCTGCCTCCAGCTTACGACTGCTGCTGACTCCACGAGTCCAGCCTGGACTTCCCCAGGGCTGCCTTGCAGCCTCAGTGGTGACATGAGCGTTACTGGGGGAAAGGCAGGAGGAACATGATATAATTTTTCTGTATATTTGTATATATTAATTAAAGCTCTGTAGTTTCATTTCCAACCTATAAGTCTCTCCCTTATTCTCACTCATTTCTTTATCAGGGAGGGGGATTAATAGAGAGCATCTGTCACTCGGTTAATTGCTAGCCCAGCGTTAAACCATGACAGGAGGGCAGAAAAGAAAGCTGTGACATTGCTCTGCCTCCATTATGCAGGATCGAAAACACATAAGAAAGGTTGTTGTAAATTGGTTAAAGGGGATGAGGATGTATAGGATGTGCAGTTGTTGGTACTCTCAGGTCCTACTCTCCACACCGGTAATATGTGAGAAATGCAATGGGGGGGAATGAGTGAACAAACACACCCAGAAGAGACCCAGGAAACAGCACTACCCACCCACAGCATACCTCTCCCTTTATAATCAGCATAATGTCAGTGGTGTGGGATATACCTGTTATTCAGCTTGGGTCAGCTGCCCTGACTTAAGCTCTGAGATGACTGGGGGCTAATAATAGACTGCCCACTTTTCTTGAAAGAGAGGGACCATTCGCAACTTCTCTGGGCAACCTGTTTCATTGTAAATTATATTTGGGCAGATGAGAATTAAATATGGAACTATATAAACAAAAATTCCCCCTTTTTGTTTTTGAGCAATCCAGACTTGCTTCATTGCGCAAGATAACATGCTAGTGATACATCACCACAAACAACATACTAATAATACAAAAGCAATAATAATTAATATAGTAAGCCTTGTCTAATTAAATCTCTAAGCTATCCCCCTGTCCCTAAGCAATTTAAGCATTCATCTAACCCAGTATGTGCAACAGTTTATTTTTTCATGTTATCTTAATTGTATTTGACTGTGAATCGACTCCGAATGATCAGACAAGTTCATGCAGCACATTCCATCAAAGTCTTTGCAACCATGACCTAAAAGCTAACAATAAAAAATCAATGGCGGCACGATTTTGTAAAACTGCATGTCTGACACTATCAGCATCTTTTAGCATCTGTGTTAAAATACCAGAAGTTCATCTGCTTAGCATTGCAACAGGCTAGTTTCTGTATATCGCCAAGGGCTTTTCCTGCTGCTACGTGTGGAACAAACATAGCAGCAAGAACCCTTTCTGCTGTACCCCAAATTTCAACTTTGTCATCACATTCTGGGCCCGATTGTTGTATTGAGCCTTTTGATTGAAAGTGTTGTTGTTTACTTATTAGTGCTCTCATGAGGGTATATACTCTTCCCCCCCCTCCCCCCTTTTTTTTTTTTTTTTTTTTTCTTCCCTCTGCTGTGGTGCCTGCAGCAGGGCTCACTTTCTGAGGAGCAGCAGTGTCTGTGGGGGCAGAGACAGCAGCTGCAGCTGTAGCAGATACGCTGGCAATGCTCACCGGCCATATCTGAGTTGTGCCCTTGCGTGAGGGGGGGCGAGAAGCGGCTGCGGAGGCAGGAGTGGGGGTGCTCTCTGTACCAGGGGCAGCTCTCACTCTCTGCAGCAACTCTCGGCCTCCGAAAAGGCATACTCATGCTCATGACTGGTTTTTGTCTTACTCCTCACCAATATATGAGAAAAATTAACAACACCCTCCAGAAGATTAAAAAATGAAACACTATTGCTACTAAAATCTGGTGGAGTCAGCCTGAAATAAGATGAAGTGGTACAGTCTCCCAAACCAAAACTGCAAGTGTAATTACCAACCAAGTTTTTTATCTCTGTATGAAACACCAGTGCACCATGCACCACAATATACATCAATATTGAGGACCATATTGCAATGATGGTTCTTAAGCAGCTTTATCTGCTTCTAGCATTCGCTCAGAAGCTTCTAACAAATGAGCTGCTGTAGCACCTTTCGGGAGTAGTCCTAATGCATGTTTAGTTTTTTCATTAGCATTGTCATATGCTAACATATCAAAAAATTTGTTTTCATCACTTCTGACAAATCGGCATGTGATGTTATTGCTGAATATAAGCGATCCACAAATTTTGAATATGGCTCTGCTCCCCCCTGTTTAATATTTGTAAAAGAGGGGGTTGCTTGTGCAGGATCATGCAGTGTTTGCAAAGCTTTATATGCCAATTCTTGTGAAAGTTGTAACACTTCAGTTTGAAACCGTGCCTGCAAATCTGCGCATACAAAAGGACCAGCACTGAGTAACATTTGTGCTTGCATTCTGTATAATACATTGATGTTCTGTCTAGGAATTGCAGTGGCATTTTCACTCGGCATTTGCCATTTATGACGAAATTGCAGTTGTTGAGAAGGAGTTAACAGACTATTAATGAGCATTTTGTGTCATATGGTGTCAACAATTGAGCAGTAAAAAGATGTTGCAAAAGAGATTGAGTAAATGACGATTTCAAACCGTACTGCGCAATGGCAGCTTTGGTTTCCTTTATCATTTTCATGTCTGTTTTCTTCCAAGAAGTCTCCAACAGGCCAGGGAGGTGGTAGAGTCACCATCCCTGGAAGTATTTTAAAAACATGTAGATGAAGCACTTCAGTACATGCTCTAGTAGGTATGGCGACTTTTTATTTTTTTTAGCGGGGGGCGGGCAGGCGTTGACAGTTGAACATGGAGGGCTTTTCCAACCATGACAGTTCTGTGATTCTGTAATCAAGTTTGCTTAACTAATGTAAATACAGTAATTTAAGTAAACAGCAATGTGTTGCATCGACAAAGAAAGACTTGTGTGGCAGAATGAGAACTGTCACTGTGCGTGGTCTTACTTAACCGTTCTTCTAGCTTGGAAACTGGTAGCACACAAATTCTTTGAACAGAGAATACTTGAACTGAGGAGAGCTCTAAACAGTAAAAAGTGCAAGAAAATATTAATAGCAGCACCCTAACCTTGCACTTACTAAAATTGGTGGTGAAGGTTCTCATTTAATAGGATGGGATCAAGGTCCTGAGCTTATTGTCTTTTCTACTATAACAAAAATGATTCAGCTAGGGAAAACACGGACCAAAGGGGAGGGAAATCCCATGAAAATTAATTTTATCATTAGAATAAGCATGAAGAGAAGAAACACAGAAAATCCTACGGGTAGACAAAAATAAAAATTTGAGAACTGACGTTTCTCTGTTGAGTCCTGCAAGACTTAGGGTTTGTCTTCTTGAGTAAAAGCTTTGAAGGCTCCTAAGAACTTGTCTTACACAATAAAACACACACAGAAGAATGACAAAAAAGGAGAAAGCAAATGATGAGAACAAGTGATATACCTGATTAGGCTTCAGAGAACTAAGTAGTATTGCTCAGTTGAGCAAACAAAATGCCTGCAACTTAACTCATGCTTTTATAGGCTTAACTAAACTTTTTCCTTCAGCCACTGATTACACTGAATGTATCTGGCAATAGTACAACTCAATTTTCCTTTGTAAACTTTTACCTTCACAGAAGGCTAGGTGGAAATTGGTTATTCTATTTAAAAAGATACACTCTATTAGGAGGTGTTGAAGCTGATAGCTCAAAAAAGGCAAGGCTACCACAGTGCCATACCTCCAGGTCCAAAGACTAGAAAGACTGAGGGAACATGTATTGACTTAGTGAACCGAGCGAACATGTCCAATAGGCATATATGCGCACATTACATACACACAAAGCCAGTACCGTCTACGTCTGAATATACAACAGATGAGGGGGAGCACGTCTCTCCTGAAAGGCCATATAAGAAAAAAGGTGTTTATTCAAGGCTCCTTGTTTTTTCATTTTGGATGTTCAGGTTATCTTACTAGATTTCACACCTGAGTTTTGTTTGTAGTTTTAAAAATTAATCCTAGCATGAATCCTAGCATGAGGTGGTATTTGAACCCTAGTATTATTCAGCACTATTTTTTTCCTTTTCTTGTTAGATCATAAATTAATCTCCATTTCTCCTCTTTTCTGTTAATTTTTATTAGAAATTAACCAAATATTACAGCAGAAGAATAAATTATATTTGGGCAGATGAGAATTAAATATGGAACTATATAAATATTGAATATGTTAATATTAAGCATGTTGTATATAAAATGCGTGTGTGATAACCTCTCTGAAATTTTCAGCCATGATAGAGGTGAAAAATGTGGTTAATTTGACATACCAGAATAGTGAGTCCAATGTGTTAAAGGAAAAAAATAAAAACAAAAACCCTTCTCTTTTTTAAATTCATGGGACTGTTATGCATTTGTTGATTTGTGCATAAATTCAAAATGCTTATGTGTAGAAACTGACTGATATTACTGAGAAGGGAATACCACTGAAGATGCCTTTAGGAGTGAGGTTTGATCATTAAAAAGGTATGATGAGTAAAAAATCTTTAGGCTTCTAGCTCAGTGCTACTTCTTGTTGGAATGCTCTTGCCTTAAAAAGTAAGCACATTTTTGTCCGTGAGCTACAAGTTTTATAAGAAGACCTGGTAGCCCAGTTATTCTTATTGTGAGGAAAGGGGGTACATTAGTATAAATGTCATTATTTGGGCCTTGACAAATGAAAGATGAGGGAGGGATGGTGTTATATGGGTAGTGTTGTGTGTTTTTGTGTGGCTTGTGGGATGGACTGCTGTGGGCTTTTTCTTTGATTGTTTTCACAAAACTTCTAGATCAACCACTGTGCTATTTAACCTTGAGTGTTATGAACCCAAGCTTCTGAACAGGGGAAAAAAGTTATTAAAAAGAACTTATAGCCAAAACAATTATAATTTTGAGTGGTTGACCGATTTTTATTTTACTGGAGTTTGAATTTCACTTTGGATTATGACTACCTTTTTAAAGGTAGTCAAATATGCTCAAAATTGAGTCTTTTAATGCATCAGCTGCATAAATGCTTTTTGGCCGAGTTCCTTTTTTGTTGGAGGGCAATAACAACAAATCTATATAATTAAACCCATGTGAAATGATTGTTGTTTTCAAGCAATTTTCTTTTTTCACAGGTGTCAGCTGTGATGCATGTTTAAAAGGAAATTTTCGAGGTCGCAGATACAAGTGTTTAATTTGCTACGATTACGATTTGTGTGCAGCTTGTTATGAAAGTGGTGCAACAACAACAAGACATACAACTGACCATCCAATGCAGTGCATACTAACAAGAGTAGATTTTGGTAAGTAATAATTTAATTAATATTAGAGCTGTTTGCAGTAATTAAAGTAATTAAAGACTTGTATTTTGGTTTCATTACTTAGAAACCTTTTTTCCCAAATGGCATGCTGAAAATCATAGCAAGTTCTTATCTCTGTGATAAAAAGCTTGGTTTTTGTTCTAGCATATGAGATCTGCTTTATGCTTTTGAGCATGTTTTGGCACACAACAAATTATCAGACTATTAGATATATACCTCATAAAAAAATTACTCCTAAAATAACTTCCAGTTCAAAAGGCGCAACAAAACTACGTGCACTACCAACCACCCTCTTCCCCCAATGTGTTGTACTAGAAAGTACCATGGTGGAGAAATAGGGATAAGAGTTTGGGAAAAATGTTGTTTTCCAGTTATGTAAGGGAATGTTAATGCAGCAGGGGTGGTAGGCTGTACTGAATCTTTGTCACAGTTTTAGCCAATAACTGGGTGACAGAACAGATACTCTCTCTTATTCCCCCCACTACCCTCCCAGGGGAAGATAAAAAAGGGGGAATAAGGGAGAGAGAATTTAAGGTTGGGAAAAAAGCTAGAATATTTTTAATGAAGTAGTAATAATAATAATGAATAACAAATATATACAAATATGTAAATATGAAACCTGCGCTTCTCGGTTGGTAATTACTCTCAGAAAAGTCCCAAAACTGACTCAGCAGCAGATGGGGGTACGGAGTCCAGAGTCCCAGCGAGTCTGCAAAAGCCTTGAAGTGGCTGAACTGCTCCTACTCCAGGAGGCAGGGGAAAGCAAACTGTCTTAGTGAATGATGTTCTATTAAAAAAAAAAAACAAACAGGATGCAGGAGCAGCATAGGGAGAGATAACAAACAAACCCCAATCTGGCCAGCATACCAGCCAGAGTCCAGAAGAGGGCTCTGTTAGTAGCCATTTCATACTGAGCACCATGGGAAGGAATACTGTGCTTGGTCGACTTTGATTTTGGGTCATCCATCCTTTCCTCCCAATAAGCACAGCTGGTCCCCCCCATTGTAATTGCCACATAACAGGATGGCAGCAGCTGGTGGGGTCCCAGAAAGTCTCAGGTTAGTATGGCTATAGGAAATTTTTATCCTGGTTCTCTCAAACCAAGACAATGTGGAAGACTAGGGGAAAGGGCTAGGAAATAATGCTCCTAGTTGCTGTTATCTCTTCCCCGAGTAATTTATAGTGCATAGTATTGAATAAACACACCATGCTACTTCATACATACATACAGAGATCAGAACAGCTGAATATGCCAATATACAGCTTCATTCTCAGAGACCTCTTTGATCAGAGAAGTGTCTCATTCACATGTAATGAGAATCACAGACTATTTTCAGTTGGGAGGGACCTTAAAGATCATCTAGTTCCAAGCCCCCTGTCATGGACAGGGACAGCTCCTACTAGACCAGGTTGCTCAAGGCCCCATCCACCTGTCCCTGAACACTTCCAGGGAGGGACCATTCGCAACTCCTCTGGGCAACCTGTTCCATTGTCTCGCCACCCTCACACTAATGAATTTTTTCCGAATATCTAATGTAAATCTACCCCTTTTCCAGTTTGAAACTGTTACCCCTTGTCCTGTCACTACATGCCCTTGTAAAAAGTCCCTCCTCAGCTTTCCTGTAGACCCCCTCAGGTACTAGAAGGCTGCTATAAGGTTTCCCCAGAGCCTTCTCTTCTCCAGGCTGAACAGCCTCAGCTTTCTCAGACTCTCTCCCTAGGAGAGGTGCTCCAGCCCTCTGATCATCTTTGTGGCCCTCCTCTGAACTTGCTCCAACAGCTCTATGCCCTTCCTGTGTTGGGGTCCCCAGAATTGGACACAGTTCTCCAGGTGGGTCTCACGAGAGCAGCCTCACAATACAAGGGTCCTCTGAGAAGCCACACAGGGTAGACAGTGACCTAGTTTCCTCTGTTTCCACCATCACTGCACCAACACCCACTGGTACCCCCTCGAGTCCTTGAAGTATCCCCTTCTGAAATAATCTACAATAAAACACACGGGGCATCAGGGCCACTCACGATAGGGTGCTTTCACCACTCATATCCATGCAGACTAAATTCAGCTTGAACTACAGTCAATTCCTGGGCTCCCCCCCATCACTCCAACAATAGCAATGGATTCCACCCCCATATAATTGGAGGGCATTATGATGCATTGTGCACTAGTATCCACCAGAACCTTATATTTTGGTGAAAGAGACATGCCAGGCCATTGAAGTCACATAGTCCAAATAGACTCGATTGCCCCTGTCCTCCGCCTGGCTGGAGTCAGGTCCCCTCTATTATGAGGAAAGTGCCCATCACTGGCATATGAGTCCAAGCAATTTACATGGACTGGACTTGTCATTAGCTCATCTACATCATCTGGGGGGGCTGTCCACTGGAAACTGGTTGCACTTTCTTGAAAGAGCCCCTTTTTGTGATCTTTTGCCTTGCAACTCATTCATGTGTGCCTGTAAGACGAAGGTAGATTTTTTTTCTCATGTTTTTCTCATGTTTTCCCCATGGGCACACAAGAAAAACTACAGGGCGCCTCGTGTGCTGTCTCTGTCAAGCAGGTTTTTTAGGGGTACGCTTTCTCTGGATGGCAGAAACACTTGTTTGGCATAGATAGGAAGTGGTGGAAGTCCTCACTTTGGGACATTCTGTCAAGCACCTTATTGAGATGGTTTCTCCACAGGGGAGATACTGACCCATGGGGAAGATGAGAGATTATTTGAATACTGCCACATTCAAGCATCCACTCACCTATCCGTTGCTGCCTTGTCATCCTTCTAGCTAAATAATGCTAACATGTTGGCATAGGCTGGCCGCATGCTCAGTAACCCGTTTGTGGCCACATGGGTCCAGTAACAGGTGCATCTGCATCCAGTTGTGTCTACGGGTCATCAAAGTTAACAAAAATCAGCTCCCACATGGCTATTTCTCTCAAACATTTGACCACCTTTCTCAATAGTCATCCACTTAGTCTGTATATGACATTACCCCTAAAGGGATACCTGTTTTTTGCACTCAGCAAAGAGTCATCTCCAGAGAGCAAGGGGATGTGCTTCTCTTGCCAGACCTTTGTCAATGCCCACATCTCAAGCCATCTGTCTCAACTGCTTGACTTTGTTACCCTTTTATTCCACACCATCCACTCCGCCTCAGTTGTCCCAGCACTAGAGCAGCCAAGTAACAAGTTGCTCTCCCTTCATGCCAAGTATAATCTTTGCAGGTAACTCACTAAAAGACAGATCAACTAGTCACCTCTTCACAACCCGATCCTCTTGTATATTGCCTCTCATATACAGGGGCAACTAGCACAGCTGAGGTCTGGGTAGCTGCAATGCTTCTCATCACTGCAGAGTTTGTTGCACGGGTTGCAGCTGCTACAGAGTATACACCTCTGTGCCAAGGTTTCACTTTGATGAGTTCCAGAAACTGAAAAATACACAAAAGGCCTAATAATACAAACCTGATAGTTTATGTGAAAATAAGGGTTTAAAATTGTAGTTTATTGTTTGTTGAGTGTATCTTTCAATTTAATAATGTTTGCTTGGGCTGTTTGTTGAGGTAGCACGTTGTATCCTGTTGTTTCGGGGTGTATGTTTAAGCGTACTTGTAAGGAAGAAAAGTCAGAAAAACAGGAGGAGGGGGCCCGACCGCGGGGGCCCGCGAAACAGGGACGTCATGTGACCATTTCCCTCAGCAACAGAACGAAGCCCGCGAAACAAGAACCAATGCTGGGAGAGCCCGCACAACGAAACCAATGATAAACTGATAAGAGACTAAGGGGAAGGGGTTTACGAAAAGTATAAAA